>NC_085046.1:77289737-77589737 GCF_963662255.1 Cinclus cinclus
GCATGTTATTAATATACTCTCTCTCCGGATACAGCAGTAATAAGTTACAAATCAATTCTTTGAAAAAAAATCGTAGTTCAATAACATCTCAAGCTAATAAACTGGGAAGGCTGTAACTATACCTTAAAGGAATATTAAATATATGTTTCTGGAGATTTTCCAGATCTGAACCTAACCATAATGACTTTCACTCACAGAGATTAAAAAAACCCAAGATTACCTAATTATACTGTGTAGTAAAAATGAGTGAAGTCTTGTATTTCTTCTAACCTGAGACAGAGATGTTGGACACAAATTTTCTGGCTGCAGTGCAGGAAAGTTCGTACCTCTGAGGGGTGAGAAATTTCCAAATTCACTGATACAAAGACAGGTTCAGATAAAACTTTGCACCCATAATAGCAACCAGGACTGAGACTAAACATGATCTTTTAAATCCATGTTCATACAGAAATGGTAAACATTTCTTATGAAACAGTTACTTTCCTAAACATGACAAATTTTATTTGAACACACAAATTGTATTGATATTTGGCTGCTCATCTGATCTAGTCATACCTCTGTTCCAATACGGCGCTGTTTTTGAAACAAAACATTGTGTGGCCTTACATCTGGAAATTGGTAATTAAAGCAGAAATTAATGGAATATGCATTTTATGATGTCTAAAGCAGAAATTAATGGAATATGCATTTCATGATGTCTTTGAGCCCATTCGAAGCTCAGTTTCCAGTTACCATTGTCCTGCTTTACACTAGAATCTGTTGCGTTCTCTACTTGCATCAAATACTCTGTGAAGTCTGTATTCTCATCGGTCTGAAAAACTATTGTATTCAAAGTATATCTATCTCCCTTTTTGATATTTTTAGCTCATGAACATAGGATCATAGAATAGAATCACAGAATCATAGAGTCATAGAATCATAGAATGGCTTGGGTTGGAAGGTAGTGGTTACCAAAGTGCCCTTCTTCAAGACAATAAATATTTCTTACCACAAAGTTTGCATAACCACTTAGTGGTGGTTAGGTTGACAATACAATATATTTCCTTTTTATCAGCTCGTCTAATGTTGTCTCTTTGTTCTTAAGTGTCAATGTTTATTCAGGGTTCATCCATTTTCCCCTAAAAGGCAAGAGAAGAGTAGAACGGTAGTCTTGCTGGCCTTTGAAACAAGGATTTTCTAATTAATAAGAATAAAATCTAATAAATTGTCTTTAGTATCCACCTGCCTGTGGGTCACTAGTTATATTTTTCAGCAAAAGGAAGGGAAAGCAGATGAAAAGAAATTTCATTGTTCTGGAGAAATCAATCAATATTTTGGTAGTTCAGTGACTCTGGCATATGCAAACCACTCTGTATTTGTATTATAACTTGCTAATCTGTTGCTGGCAGTCTGTTTGAAACAGACTGATTCTTCACTCAAATTATCTGTGGATTTCCAATTCTTGAGTCATTTTTAAAGCCCATGCTAGCATGCTAATATTCAGGAAAACGAAGTTATAGAAGAAACTGGCCTGTGTATATTGCCTTTGTGACAGTTTCCTGACAACTTTTCTGATTGAAAACCAGAATTTTGTATCAATTCACAAACACGTAACAACAGTTTCTGAAATTAAAAATTCAATCTATTTCTCTCTATTCTGACATGTCTTTATCATTTTGTGAGATAAAAATATAAACATGGCATATAACCTGATATTTATCCCATGTAAACAAAAGGTTTCTAGAATTTCCAGTGACAGGGTAAATCCATTCAAAATATAAGTTTCCACTTCATGCTGGTGTCAAACATTCTTAAAACAGATAGGCAATTACTGTTTTCTGTCATGTAGTGGCAGAACCCCCAAATCTTTTCACATCAGTCTCTTTGCTTTATAATAATTGCAAGGCAATATAAACTAAGTGTTTTATTTTACTTCTGACTGGAGTATATATTAAATATTTTAGATTTATTTCAATATGTCAGAAAAGCATAAGTGCGTACTTTGCTAAGTCCACCAGTAATTTATTTATATGTCTGTCTAGTTGCTAAGAATATTTGGACATCATTATTCTCACTGATCCCTTTGTGTTGTACATTATAACAAAGTTGCTAATAACTCATGCACTGAGTGCACACAAGTAGCTACAATCAGATGAACTCCGATTGTGCACTGCCATCCATTGTTCAGTGAAACATTTTAGACAAAAAACCATACTAAATTCCTGAGAACTATTATCAAGCCACAACTCAATATATGTTATGGTGGTCCCTTGATTCTAATATATAGGGTGTGACTACTTAAAAAGCTCACAGAAAGGAGGATTCAGTAGAAAATAAAATAGACTAGATTAAAAATAGTGAGACATGAAGTCAAGTCCTTTTACTGACTTCTTGTTTAAATCTGACAAGTCACTTGATATATTTACCGTATTTACCATCCCTTTGCTTGTGAAACAGTGAAAAGATCCTTTATTTTGAAGGCTTATGGTAACCTTCCATAAGGAAACTAAGTGAGCTGCTTGCATAATCCGATGGTTTAGACTGTCTCATTCTGGAGCATAATGGGACTACAGCTTTGGGGGGGGGGGGGGAGGGGAGGGCGGGGAGAGAGAGAGGGGAGAAGGTCAGTGTACTTGTTATTTGCAGCACACAAAAGTCCCTGTTAAAGTCACAGATGACAACACAGGTCAGAATGATTAAAAAAGGAAGATTTGCAACCTGACTGGCATTCAGCTGTCTTTCCTTGCCTAATTTCTCTTTTTCTCACTGGGCATACTGCATTTCTCCTTCCAGGAGATCAATGCAAACTCACACAGATCATTACCCCAGATGAAAAATAGTTTGACAACCAATGAAATACTTCAAGTAATATGACAATGGCCTATTTGTGCATGCTGAGCCTGAAAATATACAGGCAGGACAGAAGAGGGAAGCAAAATGATTCATCTGGTGATGCTCACAGCTTGCAGAAAGTTGTCAGCTTGATCCATATAGCACATCTGAGATCTGTGAGTAAGCATCATGCAAGCAATGATAATCCTTCACTTAACAGTTGGATGACTCACAGAGGAGAATATTTCAGTAGATCCTTCCCTGGCAGTTACTAATTTTCTTGCTGCATTTCTCTGGCACAAAGGTTTTAAGTCAACTTTGCAGCTCTTAAAAGGCACATTAAATGAACAAGAGCAGACAACTCTGCATCTATTGGCAGTGCCAGCATCACAGTATGGAATGAGCAGTTGTTGTAGCATAGCTTTGAGACCAACATATTTCCAAACTGGAATGTGTATGGAGGAGATATATAATGGTAGGCATTGACTTGCAGGAGCAGATTCCAAACTGCTGAAAAGCACAGTTAGACAATATGGTTAGACATGTCTACAGGAAACAGAATACTTCAGTTCTCTTAGATTTGTGATTTCAGAAAAAAATTCTTAATTTTTCCAGCAGAGAAAGTTGATTCTGAGCTTGAAGAATTGAAACTCAATTCTGAGTTGTTCTACAGAAATTTCCTACTCTGAATAAAGAGAAAGTTTTCCTACAATATGCTGCATATGTAAGTTGTTTGAGATAACTGGGGATAGTGCTTATGCTCAATTATGCATGAAAAAGGCTCATATTAAAATATCAGACTTTGCTAAAATCTACAAAATGTTTCACAAGATAAATGTTTTATGAATTTGATTTTATTTATACGGTCAATAAAGGCACATAAATTTATCCATTAATACAAAGAAAAATCTGAAGGCAGTTCCACTGATCACCTACAGCCACCTGCAAAATATTTTGTTTCGAAGACAAATGTTTTGCGAGAAGTTCACAGTGGGAAAATGGTAAGACAAACCAGTTTCAGACATCAGGCAGAGTCTGCTTTACAGTAATATAATAAAGGTGAAATAGGAGGAATGTAGCAAGTGTTTAAGCACACAGTCTACCAGTGTAATTTTGTTTTACTAGGGGCATACTAACATCTTTATAGCTTACTCTTTGTATCTATCTCAGATACTGTTTCCATGTTTCACTGAGCTGTTACAAAGTGTGGCTGACTATTGTTCTATACAGCCCTTAACAACAAATAGAGGATATGATGACTTCTAACAGATACCTTATCTAAGGAAGTTGCATATGTTACCTCAGAAACCAATGGAGAAAAACAGGCTCTGCCTGGAGACAAATTTTCCTTTAATAATAGAAAATGAAACCCCTTCTCCCAGGGGTTCTTGCTGCTGCTAGCAACTTCAAGATATTAAAGGTACATAGAAATTAGATGTAGCAAATCAGAACTCTCCTGCATGACTATGGAATCCATTGCACTCTACCTTCTAGAAAATCACAAACCAGTTTGACTTAATCTGTCAAGATGAACAGAAACATGCGTAATATTATCAGTATTTTGACAGATGTTGGGATGCCTGATGAACTGGGTACTCTTGTTGAGTAACCAAATCTAAAACTGTTTCTTTAGTGCTTCTATCATCCCTGATTTTTTTTTTTTTAATGTTTTGATTTTTTTTTCTCCTCACCGAGCATTCAGAAAAGAAACAGTAAGAGTTAAAAAGAAGTAATGGCCATTTCAGGAATTCCTAATGTTTTTCATTCTGCTTTTACTGCCTATTGTTAGAAAGACCCTCCCCAGCCATTAAAGAATACAAGAGTACACTTTCAAGATAAAATGTTGAGGAACTCAACTAGTAATTCCTTTCTTTTAAATGTTTTGCATTTTTCATGTACATTGCCTTCATTTCAGTCCATGTGATAATTTTTACAGTTGTCTATTTTCCACCTTTAAAATTTTAAATGTATTATTTAACATGTAGCAGCAAAACAAATATTTTAATGGGGCTGTTATACTCTCCTACAGCATGTCTGTGAGGGGTGGCCTCTTCTTGGGGCTGGGATGGCACCTGAGGATATTTCCTGGGATGAAGATCCCTCACCCCACCCTTCCAACTCTCTGGTTGTTTTATTGCTGGGCATCCATGAGTGCCTTTGACTCTGAGGATGAAATGAACCCATTTCCCAGATACCCTGGGCGAGAATCAAGTGTGTGTTGGTGTGTGCAGTTTGTCATCATTCTGGTCCATGCAGTTACAATCTCCCCAGTGGGTATACCAAACCTATCACCAGTCAAATGTCTTTGGCACGACATCATGATCACCCCTGACGTTGGTTAGTTTTGGTTTTGTTTGCAAATTAATATTTGTCTGAGGTTGTGGTCTGCATGTTGGTTCCATGCACCTCACTGACAGCTTACCATGGGATCACAGCCTCCCTCAGGCACATCCAGCTGCTTTGACATGAAGTCCCTCTCGGGCTGCAGGTGGGTTGTTGTTTCCCCATGGCCCTCCAGGGACAGAAGGTTCCCAGCTGCCTCACCTCGGTCTGCTCCATAGGCTGCAGCGGAGCCTCAGCTCTGGCACCTTCTCTCCTCCTTCCTCACTCACCTGGGTGTGTGCAGGGATGTTTCTTTCACATATTCTCATTCCCCTCCCCAGCAACAGCTGTGGAGTTTGGGTGGGTTTTTTTTCCCCCCCCACTTCTTAAAAGCATTATCCCAGAGGTGCTATCACTGTTGCTGGTCTTGGCCTCTCCCAGTGGTGGGGTCAGCTTGGAGGCAGCTGGCATTGGCTTTGTGGGACATGGGGGAAGCTTCTGGAAACTTCTCACAGAAGCCAACCCTGTACCTCCCCAACTACCATGAGGAAATTTTCATGTCAATCCAATACAAACTTAAATTTATATTTCAGGGGGCACAAAAATTTACTTTTTGTTTAAATGTGATTATTCTTTTAAAACAGAGAACTGATTACTATTTTCAGTTTCTTAAGGTTTATTTAATTCTCCTTAAACATTTTGCTAACTATAGAATGATAAAGTCATTCAGTCTAAGAAAGGAAACAAATAGTGAGGCTCATTATAGGAGTAATATATTTATCATCCAAATGACAGCAAGAGCTGTAATTTTTTCTGTTTTATTAGTCAGCCTGGCTCATTGCTACTTCATGAGAAAATGTATTGGAGATAATACTACAGCATACAATCTGATACAAGGCTCCAGACAGCTGTATCTGCCTAGAAATTAACTCAGATTTATGTGGAGATAATTGTTGGAGCTCAGTTACATGTTTTTGCTAATTAAGGATTGAGGGAAGTGCCATAGAAGAGACAGTACATTTGTTAACATGAATACACTAATGATTTAGCTTTCCCATTGACCTCTGAAAAGGTTAAAATGCTACAGCTTTTGGTGGCAAATATGTAAAAAGAGTTATTCATTATGTTTTTTAAAAGAAAGAAACTATATCTCAACACTCAGAAATATGAGGAAATAAGTAATTAATGATTCCATATATTACCTAAAATTAATCATAAATTTTATGCATTATAATCTTTGTTCCTATATTTTGTTACCTAGATTTAGAAACTAAAAAACATAAATTCATTTGCTTGTGTGATTCCATGTTAGATGGGTCTCTTCATAACCTTTAAGCCATCCTGAAAAAAATATAAACAAATTTAATGGAGAAGGAGCAGTCTCAGGCCTACATTCAACATTGTGTCAGGTATATAATTTGTACATATCAATTAAAACTGTTGCACATAATGAGTTGGTGATCTATATCAAAGATAAATGCAAATGTAATCTAAACATAAAAACACATAATAAATTAAAATGTCTTCTTTTTAATTTTAAATTAAGGTCATAATTTGCCTAAAATTCATTTAAGTACCATATCCTTGAACCCCTTATCTTGTCCACATGAACAAGTTACCATCTTTTCTTCTTAAATCTCAATTAAATCTCATTAGGTTTAGCTAACACAAGACTGAAAGTCACTAATGATTTTGAACACTATCTTATAAACAGAGTAAGCCTTAAAGCAATGATTATTTGACTCTGAAAGCAGCTCAGTGGTTTAGAGCATGGTTCTAATAATGCCAAGGTTGCTGGTTAAGTCCCAGTATAGGCCATTCACTTAACAATTGGACTTGATGATCCTTTTGGCTCCCTTCCAACTCAGAATATTCTGTGATTCTGATTAGCATGACCTTGATCTGGCTACTATGACTATTCCATCTGGACAGTCTTAAGAATGGATATTTTGCTGAAATTTTAGAACCATGTTCCGGCTGTGTAATGTCCTTACTGGTCTTGTGATCAAACCTTTTACTGAAGAGTTTTGCAGTTTTTATTGGTTTATTGAAACCAATAGATTTGGGTCCACATCATTATTTTAGTGAACAATGATGAAACAATCTTAAAGTCTGTGAGACATTCTGTCTAACAGATAAATTTGTTCATGTTTGCAGACCTCTTTACTAATGACCATGGCCTTTTAGAAGCAATATACTGGAAAAAATGAAATACTATCCATGCAACTTCCTAAGTATAGATTCTAGTATAAAAATGTTGGAAATTTGACTTTGAAGAATGTGAGATATGAATGGATGATATATTTGTATGGTTATTCTGAAGTGGAAGGATGGTAAAATTCAAATAGTAAAGCAGCAAATCAGAAGATGCCATTTCTTTGCACTGATAACCACATAACTTGCACCACAAGTAATGTGATTATTTGGACCCACTTTTCCAGTATATAAAACAGGGATTTCTGTTTGATTCAAAAGATTGTTTAAAATATCAACCCTTCCTTATTTTCTTGATGAGTGTTACATAGGTTTACAGAAGACATTACCTAAAATCTGAGATGGTTCAGACATCTGAGATTTTTGAACATGTGTTTGCACTCAATAGCAAAAAAAAAAAAAAAAAAAAAAGCTGGTGTGGGTAAAAGAAGACCTGACTTTCCAACGTATAAAACACAGTAAGGTAGCAGAAAAAGTAAGTTCTGCCAAAAAAATGAACTATGCTTTTTTTATTATGAAGGTGATTCCACTGTTAGTACAGAAAATTTCACTCTACTGAAATGAGTCTCATTTTACTTCAGAGTTTTGATTTCTTTTAAAGTAGAACACTTCACTTTGGTAAAAAAATACCAGCCAAAATACATCTTGCCATGTCTGTCTACAGTGTATGCTACTTACTTTTACTGGTCAAAGCTAGAAGAAAAACTCTCTCCTGATCCTGTATAATAGAAAACAATTTTTAAAAGATCACTGGGCTTTCTTCTTATATGCGACTCGCTACTAGCAAACCACTGATTCAGTCCCAGGCTCCATGGAACTCTAATCTTATGTTCTGGCCTCTATCTCATACTGCAATATTTCTTAGACACCCTGAGAAAACCTCTGCAGTACTCATGTAAATAATGAGTTTACAACTGAATATCATCTTCAATGATTTTTTCATAGTGCCGTAATGTTACTGTGAATTAAAATACGGTTATATTTCTGTGAAAGTTATATATTGACCAAATATAATTTTCTGACTATATTCTCAAAACTTCAAACATTTTCTGGTAGTAAATAGTCTTCTTAATCTCCTTTTACCAGAAAGATGTCGCCTGTGCAGATGAAAAGACCACATGCTGCTTAAAGAAGAAATGACACAACTTTTCTGCTGTCTGCATAGGCCCAAGCAACAATCTCTGGCTAGTAAATAATAGAGGCAATGAAAAAAGCTGGACATGCTTACCTTAAATTAAAATTTTATTTCTAACGAATGCCTTCTATCTAAATTTCAGGCATAGAGAGACAGAAAATAAGCTGTTCTGAATAGTCCCCCCTATGGATCAGTCTCTCTAGACATCACTTTCTATGTACTTAAATCCTCCTTTTGAGTAAACTCAAAAAGCATACTGCATCAGTAGACCAAAGATAAATTTAAAGCATGCTTCACAGCCCTTAGCTATGAAGTCCATAGCTAAAAGAAGAAAGAACCCGTAGTCCTTACTACTCAAAATAATTTCTTTGTATTCAGAGTACAGAGCCCAGCTTGCCATGATCTCATTAACTTCTGGAAGACAACACAGAAAAGGAAAAGGTCGCTCATTGCACTGTATTATCTCATCTGATTCTGTTCAAGTATTGATCACATCAATGGCAAACAATTTAAACTCACAGCCATTGGTCCTCCAGGCCTATAAGCATTGTACTTTCATATACTTGGCATTTTGCAAAAGGACGTATTTGCATTCGTAATCATTGTCAGAAATACAGTATTTCTATCATGAAGTTATAATTTCTTGTTTATGCATGCTAATTATGTAAATATTATGTAATCTGATGTATAACTGCAAATTAAATAATTGCTTCAGAACTGGTTGCCACAATAGATCCACTGAAGCAAAGATCTTGAAATCACAAATTAAATTATTAGATATCAGTGAACTAGCTTTAAAAGCCTTATTTGTTTATGGAAATTGATAATAAATTATGTTCAAGCAGCAGGACAGAAAATAAAACAAAATGAAAGGCAGGCAAGAACACCAAGCAGCAAAAATGTTTCTTAGGGTTATATTTTGTATTCTGCAGCTACCGAACAACTACTATGCTCTAGTGAGATGCAATTACAATTTAATAACTGGAAATATGTTCAATTACTTATATTTACTTTTGCCTGGGTTTACAATGGGAGCAAAATTACTGCAAAACCTAGAAGGTAATATTGAACAGGTTAAAAGCACTGGATTGTGCGATAACTTACTTTTTTTAAATTCTGAGTTTGGTAAGGGACTTCTAAAAAAAAGACCAGAATTTTTCAGAATGAATCATGATGCTTAATAAAGTATTTTCTTATTTTTGCTAATATTTTGATTTCTTGCTTACATCAAGATCTTTGCTAATATCAGGATCTGCTTGAAAAAGTCAAACCAGTGGATAGTATCAGGGAAAAATTATTCAGGGTAATTCTTTTCTTATCAGGTAATTTACTATGCACAATACCAGAAAGTATGCTGTACATAATTTTTACCTTTATTTAAATAGGAATGCTCTAATTTGTAGACTACCAAGGGACAAGTTGCTAGGTAAAATCATGTGTCTTCCATTATAACTTTAGTTTAATCCTCATATATTTTTTCAGAGTCTGTCACTAGACTGCCGTATATTCTTCAGTATATGTTATAAACCTCAAACAGGAAAAAAATTTATAGACTGAGGTACCCATAGAGATGTATTTCAACAAAATTTGTACATTTTGATTGAGGTATAGAGATAGCTCATTTCTACTGAATTATTTTCATTATGTAGCTCAAGAGGCTATCTCCCCAGCTTCCATATATTCTAAACACATTTTTTCCTCGCAGAATTTAGTTTTCTTGATACAATTTGAAGGGAAGTAATTTGTCCAATTCTACTTTTTTAGACTGAACATCACTACCTCTTTTTACTGGTGTATAACAAAATAGTTCACAAGCTAAATGTTTCATCTGTTCAAGAGGATAGAAAGTAAGTTTTTCACTGCCCATTTTTCTGCAGTTATCATGTGTATTTAATTTTCTTCCATCTTTTGTAAATTTGTTCCTTTGGTCAATTTTTCGTTGCAGTTTTCCTTTCAGCTTTTGTTATGTTCTTTCCTTTTGTAAATTTCTATTGATGTTTTTCTCTTGCTAAGGTATTATTTAACTTGACATAAAAGCATGATCATGTGGATTTGGCGCTCCCAGTCCTTAAAATCTTGAGCTGTTGTCCTGAATCTTTTGTTATATAAATGAAATGTGATTTAGGCTTTTTTTTTCAACTCAGCAAGATTTTGTTTTCTCTGTGTGTCACTCTGTAAGAAGAGCACCTGTATGAACTAAAACTTTCATCCTGCATTGTATGAGAAATGTGTCCCTGTTTGCTTTCTTGTATCTTTTTTAGGATACAATTTAGCAATCACTGACAATGGTTTTCTAGCTGTCTGATCGCTTTTTATTATTTTCCTAATTATTTTGTCCACCAGAGAATGATATCTTGAGGAAGCTGTTCAGGAATTTGACTGGGATTTAGTTGAAGTATTACTTACAGATGAGTAATATTTCCTCAGCATCTGTTCTGTTGACTCTTTGGTATTTGCCCCTGTGGCCTAAGAGGAGTTTGTTATCCACCCTAAAATTCATCTAGTGTGCACCCACCTCAGAATGTCACAGTCTCGTCTCAGAAATAGCCAGGATCTTGAATTCATGAGTATCTGCTTCTTTCATGATCTGAGGAGACTTTGTGCAGAATGTCAACTTCATATCATTAGCCGTACTTTAGAAGATTCACAGATACTTACCTGAAGTTACTGATTCTTATTACTTTGAGGGGAAAGGAGGCACAATCAATCACTTATCAATGACACTGACAGTTACATAATGCAAAAGAAGCAGATAGTAGCCGATCATATATATTTAATATCCTTATTCACACTTTATCTGTTCAATCTAATTGTGATATAAACAAACCAAGGCCAAAATAGGTTAAGATGGAAATATATACTACATTAAGAAAAATTCAGACATGTTGCTAGCAATAATTATGCTTACATTTTCCTTCACCACACATCATGCATTGCAATAAACAGTTTGTGCTAAATTCTCAATTTTTCTTTTTAAGAATTGTCTGTTCAAAGTCACATATTTCTGCAGTTATATTTATTCTTGGAGGTTGTGTATTTTGTAAAAATAAAAAGGATCACCATGATGATAACAGTTGTTTGATATTAATGTGGTTTGCTTTCTTCTTTATTTTGAACATGAAATTAAAAAAATTAATTCTCTGAATGAAATTTTGTTTGTTACTGCTCATGTAAAACAAGTGCTAAAGTTTGCATATATTCACAAAGAATTCTGCTGCATGCTTAATGATCTAAATGAGATCATTATAGGTAAATTTTAATTAATACTATTATTAGGAAATGTCAAAATGAGGTAATAATCAACTTCTAAATTAATGTAGGCTTTTAATATATGTTGGATTTTTAGCAACATTTTATCAGGCAATTAGATTTGGTATGTGTTTTAGAAAATTTGTCTGAAGAAAGGTTCAGAAGAAAATTAAAGACTAGAAAATTTAGTTATAATCCCTCTCCCTCTTCCCCAGGTGATAGTAGGGACTTGAAACCAATGCTTCAATAGAAAGTGTTTTCAATGTGGAGACCAATATAAGAACTTCTATCTTTTATTAATCAGGCTAGTTAAAATTTATGCTGTTTATAGTCTTTGTTCATGCATTGCTTATAGCCTTTCTGTTTGAATTTATTAAGTACTACAGATAAAAACCCCAAACCTCTCTAGAGAAACTGTGACAGCAGAAATACCTTTCTGTCAAATCACTCTTGTAGCAACAAATTTTCTTTAAAGAAATGTTCCTAAAGGGAGTAGAACTCTGAAGAAAAAGTACACACTCTTTCCCCAGATGAAACTGAATCTCAATAAATATAACTTAACACCACAGACAACCTAATGCTTGCTAATTGCTGTAAAACTGCCAGCCAGAGAATGAGTGCATGCTGCAGTATATGCTGTACTGACACTCTGAATCATTGTTCAATGAGCTGGTAGCAAATACTTCAGATACATTTGGTTGCATTTGTCAGATTCACATTATTAAAATAAATTAATTTCCTAGTTCAACAGACCTTTCTGTTATTTCCCAGGGACAGGTTTTCAGTCATGTTAAAACTCTTCCTGTTATTAGTGCTTTCTGTAAATTCTTTATTAGTAACTGACATATTTAGCCATCTTTTATTTCATCAGTACATGAACATAAATGTTCATCTCATCATAATAAATAATTCAAGCTGAACAGCGCTTATAAATGAAGCACATTTAAAATCAAATTTATCAAGCACTACTGAAGAGTTCAGTCTAGGAATCTCATTTGTTTTACAAGCTCTACAACCAGGGATTATAGTTATTTAAAAAATATTTGAAATTGCACTGTCATTTGCAGAAGAAATTTTGCAGGCAGAAGAAGCACAGAAGACTTTTTAATCTAAGATGATTTTTTTTTTTAATTAGTTGTCAGGGTAAAGTATTCACACAGTACATAATATTATAAATGAAACAGTGTGAAAACAGATGAACCCAAGGATGAGTTATGTTTTTATACTGAAATTACAAGCTCTGTGCCTGGATTAGTTACAGTACATATAACCTACAGATAGAGTAACTCCTTGCTTATTAACACTCTAACATTCGTTTGCCTTTTAATTCCTGTCACAGAATCTTAACAGGATAATTATGTTCCTCTTCACTCCTTCCTCAAAGCTGAATAATATCTTTAAGGAGAAGAAATTGTGGTTTTCATTTCACCCCAGAAAGCGCTATACTGTCACAATATTGGAATAAAATATATGAGTTGATTAAGAAATAATTAATTTGGTGCCATGGAGCAGCAGAATTCATAGAACACCAAACTACTGCATTTCCTTCCCCTTCCTCTGCCCCTATGAGCAATTAAAAGCCTGAAAAATAAGCTATAATGTAGAAATCATAATGGCTGTATTTGCAATGATTTTGAAGTGAGGAGAGATCATATTCTTTTAGAGGAATGCAATGACTAGGAAAATATAAGATTCCTTTCAATACATCAGTGACTTCATAAGCATCTGTAGGGCATAGGAGCTGCAATTGCCAGTACAAACAGGTACTACCCAGCAAAGTCCCAAACTGAGTTGAGTCACTCTCAGTTCAAATGTAACATAGTCACCTGACAGGTGCCTAAAGAAAAGGAATTGATCGTTCTCTATCTAGGTTTCAATTTTTGTGTATCACTGCACTGCTGTTGTCCCGTTTTTACACTGCTCTCCATGAACAACCAGAGAATTTGGGCCTCCCACCTACTGCTGTATCTACCTCTCTTTGGCTGTATTTGAGTGTAAGGAAAGAAATGGAGTAGCTCTGCACAGGATCAAATTTACAAAGGCTTGGTACTCTACTTGCAAGGTCATGAGAGACTAATTTTTTTTTTTTTAAGCATAACTCTGGTTAAACAGAAAATAGTCTTGATTTTCTGTTCTTCCTCACATTTATAGAATCTTGGTTTATATGTCTTGACATTCAATTCCTCTTTCCATTCACCCCTACTCTGTCCACATCCATTTTACTTTACAGCCCTTCAAAATTTATTCTTTTACACAACATACTGCAACTCGAGCTTCCTACTGGCTCTTGGCACACATTTCACTTGATGCTAGATCTTAGCTATACAGCTAACTAAACTGTATGCTTTTGCAATCAGTGCAAAGCTCCATGACAGATTACAGTCCTAAACTGAATAATACCTACAATTATTTTTATTAAAAGTCTACTAAGTAAAATGGACTAGAGAAGGAACACAGTGAACAACACCAAATTGCAATTAATCACAAATGTTTGGGTTTTTTTTAATTTGAAGAAAACAACTGAAACTGCTGCTGCTCCTCCTTACAACTGCAATGTACCTGTGGTGCTGCTTAGTCATAGAGTGCCTATTAGAAGCCTCCTCTCCTAAACAGGCTGAAGTTGTGAAGTTTTAGGAGCAATAGGAAGCCTTTGAGAAGGCAGCAGAAACTTTCCCCTTAGGGAGAGCAGGTAGCAGAATGGGATCAGGGAAGCACAAAACAAGTTTCATAGCTAGGGCTGGATTTGAAAGCCTTCATCTCCATTAAAGTGCAGCAAGGTGCATCAGCCTTGTGAACCCTTTGTAGTGAAATGAAAAGAATTCTGTCATTGTTCAACACCATCAACCTCTTCTTCTTTATCTACATAGTACTCCTTTATGTGTATAGGCTTTATAACCAAGTGTCATGATTTAACTGGCCAAACACCAGGCACCCACAAAAGCTGCTTGCTCACCCTCCCCTGCCACAGCCAGGCAGAGGGGAGAAAAATTTAATGAAGGTTTCATGAGATGAGAGAAGGACTGGGAGAAAACACTTCAAGGGCAAAACAGGCTCAATTTAGAAGTACTTCAGAATTAAAATGAATTAATTACTAACAAAATTAGAGGATAATAATGAGAACTAAAATGATCCCTTAAAAAAATCTTTTTACTCCCAACCTCTCCCTCCTTCCCACAGACAGGGCAGGAAGACAGTGATGTGGGGGTGCTGGTCAGTTCATCACCCGAGGTTTTCTTTCACTCCCCAGGGAGAGAAGTCTCCTGTGAGGCCGTGGGGTCCCTCCCAAGAGAGACAATTCTCTGTGAACTTCTCCAACGTGGTTCCACTCTCACACGCAGCAGTCCTCCCAAAACTGTTGCAATGTGAGTCCCTCCTACAGGCACACAGTCCTCCAAAAACTGCTGCAGTGTGGGTCACTCTTCCATGGGGTGCAGTCCCCCAAGGACAGGCTATTCCAGCCTGAAAACAGGGTCCCCTCTCTCCACTGGGTCTCCCACTGGATCACAGCCTCCTCCAGGCATCCACCTGCTCCTGTGTGGGCACCTCCCTCTTCCCTGGTTAGGAAAAAACTGTGCCTTACTTTGTTCTTTTTGTTTTGTTTATTATTATTATTTTCTTCTTGAATTTTTAATCACAGAGGCATTATCACCACCTCTAATTGGCCCAGGTTTGGCAAGCGGCATGTCCATCTTCCCATGGCATGAGCCATCAGGGACTGGCTCTGCTGGACATATGATGGAAGCTTCCAGCAGCTTCTGACTGAAGCCACCTCCTTGGCCCTCCATTACCAAAAACCAGGCTGTGCAAAACCAACAGACCAAGTCTCATTAATTAGTAGATATGCCATGCAGCTTATGAGCAAAGTCTTTTTTTAATCCACAAAAGATATTAGTTACATCTCAATTTCAACCAAAAAGTGCCACTGAACTTTCATAAGGTGACATGTTGATGCCCCTTATTACAACAGAACCAAAATATTTTTAAATCACTGAAATTTCTCCCATTCCATCCCTGAACTCAACCCAGATCCAACCAGGCCAGAGTAAAACATAAACTTAGTTTATAATCAAGACAACCAAGTATTTCTCACACACACACACACAAAAAAAAAAAAAAGGAACAAAGTTACCAGTAGCAATGATCGAAGACAGGACAAAAATGATAATGTAAAAATAACTCCACTCAAAATAGTGGCAACTCTTTGTGACTTGCCATTCATGTGCAGAATTTGGGAACTGTCTGCCCTTGGGTCCTAGTGAGATATTATATTCTGGCAGGATAAGTCTTTTCTCATCCTTCCCTCAAGTTCATTCTGATCCAATATACAGTTATACAAATTTATCTTATATTTTTAATTAGTTACTTATAATTTTATGCTTGAGCTACTGCAACTGGGTAAAGAAGTGTGAGCAGTTTCTCCAGACATTCTGAAGCTGTCAGATCCAAGTGACATAATCTGTATATGTGCTCTCAAATTCAACAGAGGCAAGCTGAAAAGACCACAGAGTGCAAGTACATAACGTGCAGCTCCTGAAGCCAATATTGATACACAGCACTGAGCTGAGCTGTGACTCCCAGTGTATTGGAATGACACAATGCCTCTTTAGTTCCAAACCTGGTCCTAATTCAAGGGTCTTGCATGAAATTCAACTGTGTGAGATGACTGAGGTGCTTTCGGGTAAGGTTTGCATAGAAAACCTTGGAGAATTTTTCTCAATATTTAGGAATGCTGTTCTTAACACATGGTTCTTTGAATCTATCAATACAACTGCAGTTCCTTAATATAGTAATGGGTAGGATAAATTATTATCTTAAGAAATGTTAATTTGTTGAGTTTTAGAACATTTATGGAAATTAAATTTAACTAACCACTGAAAAGAGAGAGAGTGAAAAAGAATTACACAACAAGAACAAAACAAAAACAAACAAAAAAAATAAAAACAAAAAATAAAAACAAAAAAACACCACCAAAACACAAAACAGAGGAATATTTTATTTTTATTTCCTATAAAATCACTTACTAATGCATGGCTTGCTAAAATAATTTTGGCTAACTGATATATTATATGCAGACTGACACAACTTAAGTCTATGGTGAAAGCAATGCTTTTATTGGCAAATAGTTGAATTATTGGACAGTTCTATAAAGAATGAGGTTAGAAGGATATTTACAGTTTCTGCAGTCCCTTTTCCCCAAAACTTCAAATTTTGTTTGTTTGTTTGTTTGATTAGTTGGTTTTATTTTGGTTTTTTTTTTTTTTTTGGTTTCTTTTTACAAAATCTGTTTTGGCAGAAGTCAAATGTAATGTATGCAACAATAATGCCAATTGAGGAGGACACAATGAAGTTACCTAAATATCACTTCAATATCTAAGATACAAATATGAGCATATAAAAAAAGGGAACATATCTGCAGAATGAACAGCTTTGTCTTCCTCTGATTGCATGCAACAACCAGCAAGTGAACCAATAACCTACAGCTTAGAAAAACAAAAAAAAAAATTCTTTTGCTATAGTCATTTTATATCTCCTATAGTAAAAGACTATTCATGTTCAGTGGCACTTAATTACAGCTTATCTGACTACATGAACTGATATTTATGACATACAGAATGGTAATTATTTTAGTACATTTCTGCTATTTGCAATATTGACAAAATTCCATGCCCATTACTAGTTTCTCTCAAGCCAAGAGAGAATATATTTTGGCAACACAATGAATTTTCTGAGGTCTAATAAAGCAATTAGTTTATGAACATTCCTAAATTAGTAAACAACTGTAATTTATTATTACTAGAAAACAAACCCCAAACTATTCCTCAATTTTCAATAGAACAGAAAATCCATTTACATACTGCAATTGTTCTGCTGATTGAAAAGTTGTAAATTAAAAGTCTGAATAAATATATTCTTATTCAATGGAAAATATTCTCTTTTTCCCCATTTCTTTCAGATGTTACAGCTTTAAAATACATACTTCTGATTTGTAAGTTTCTCTTAAGATAATGAACAATATTTGACTTTCAGACATTCTTACCTTTTTTCATATAGCATTTTTGGTAGATGTCTAAATTTACTGTTACAGAAAATGATCATGGCCACTTAATTTGTTACTTAGTTCAATATCAGTAATTTTTCTCATAAAGAGGGGTAAATAGAAGTTACTTACCAAAGGTCTTCTCCCTGGCACATTTCAAAGTAGTGATGCAAAGAAACAGTTTTTTGAAGCCTGGGAATTTCAGTTTACCATCATCTTCTATTTCTAATTTTCTAAAGCACTTTTTTAGAAAAAAAAAAAAAGCTTGGGTTTTTGCTCATAGGAAGGACTCAATCATTATTAATACTTGATTTTTTTTTTTTTTTTGTGGTCATAGTCGCAGTTTTTAATGCAATTTTCAGGATAATAAAGTTTGTTGTGAAGCACTGGACACAAAATTAATGCCTGAAAAAAAGAGGATAAATTTATTAGCTATTTGTGACAGATAAGAGAGCAAACAATAATTGAAAGTATTTTCTCTTAATCCATTTCAAAATGGGAAAGGTGATCTATACCAGAACACAACCTAGCCATGAATATTATTGTTTTTAGTAATTTAAGAAAACATACATAATATTTTAGAGATAATTCAATCAGTATTTTCCTGGTGTTTCAGCAATAACCTTACAAACTCATAAACACACGAGATATCGCTCCAAAATATCTATCAAAAAGAACCTATTTAGCTTTGAGATCTATGAAAAATTTTGGGGTTTAACAGCTTTGATTTTGGTACATAGCAAAGCTTTTTCACATATTTCCTTACAGAAGAATTGTGTGATAGAAATGAAGATTCATAAAAATAATTGTCTTTAAGTATGAATCATTAATTGGCCCAATAACAAAAAACCTCATGAAGTCAAGTACAGAAACAATCTCATTTAACTTCCTGCAATGCAATTCTCAAGGAAGCTATTCCTACATACTTTAATACAATCTATTACCTTAGGAGACTGCAGTAAAATTGCCTTGATGGTAACAATGGTAACTCTGCCAAAATGGCACTAATATTGGTAACAAAGGTACCAAAAGCATAGATGTACACACAAAATATTCTACTACCAGTTGTACTGTGAAATAAAATGAGGAAAATAAAACACAGTACAGATTATCTCACACCTGTCAGTCCTAGGGTAGATTTTTGCTTGGGACAACTGCAACCAGTCACTCCAGAACTATACAATTGCACCTAAGAATTATATGCTAATTTGTTTTGAGAATTTTGAAGATTTCTTTTACCTTCTCACAAGAACACAAGAGGAATTTAACTGGGGATTCAAAAAGAAAAACACACCTTGGGGGTTTTTTTTACAGTTGAGGCAGTGTTCTGGTTTGGGACAAATTTGGGAGAAAACTTCAGAAGTGTTCTACTCTAGAAAGCAAACTCAAGGGCCCCCTCCCACAAGTGGTACAGGAAAGATTTCCTTGAAGAAAAGTGGAAAAAACTGTTTATTTGACAAGCAAAGTACTCCCGAACATGAGAAAAATGAATAATATTAGACAATAAAACCTCTCGCTGTTCTGAAGACATGGCAAATTCAGAAAAGTCCTTCTGTGGGTGCGGCTCAGTCTCTCAGACTCTCTGGGGCTCAAGCTTAATGGGCCAGGCCTGGCATGCAGCTTGGGGGTCCCAAGCAATTCTCCTGATGTCCTGGACCAAAGAGAAGATGAATAGAAAGGACAGTCCAAGGAAAACCTTTCTTGCTGTAGCCAATGAGAAAAAACAGTGAAATATGCAATTAAATACTCCCGGTTTCTGTCTCTGCAAAAAGCCAAGAACTCTGAGAGCACTGAGAGCCTTATCTCTCTGTTGCTGTCCAAGCTTGGCAGCACAGTCCCTGAGAAGGGATGTGGGGAGCAGGTTCAGTTTCTGCAGATGAACTGCATGCTTCTTCTCCCCCTACTTCACTCTCAGAAACAGTCTTAAAAGCAGAGAACTCAATATCCAGCATAAGAAGAACGGACGACTGGGGATTCAAGCATTATAAAGTCACCCTAGGAGAGGCAGGCAACAGTCAGGAAATTCAGGAAGTCTTCTGACAATGCCTTTCTTAAACCACTGCCTTGACCATTCTACAAAGGAAGTAATATTTCCATTGGCTTTTGTTAAATATAAAGCTTAATGCACTGAATTAAGTTTTATTAATGTAGCCAGTAAGAGAGAGGGGATGTGGAATGTGCCTGAGATGATTTTCCAAGGGAACTGTCATCTTATGGTTTCCTGAGTTGCCTCAGTTTTCAGCATCAATATTTTATCAGTGAGAGAAACACTTCTTATTATACCTTTGAAATATGTGGAAATCTGGCACCTTCGCTCTAAACTACATAAGAAATATTTCATAATAGCTAGTACTCATCCCTAAGAGTTGGAAGCATGGGTTCTAGGGCTGGATTTCCCACAGATTTCCCACTGATATTGGAGAAAGCGATCATGGTACATAATTTTTCATGTCTTTAAGCTAAGAACAATAATATCCTCCATTCCTCATTTTCACTATTTTTTAATAAACAGATGTGAAATCTGATATAGGGCAGGACTGAACATGTTTGAAGTACATTTGAGATTATATACAATTTGAGATCTGGGTAAATAGAAGGAATTTTGAAGCAGGCAAACAGAATTAGTCTATGACTACCTCATAGTCCATTGCAAAATCTATAGAAATTACTGGATTAATTTAGGTAGGATGCAGCTCAATGGTGAAAGACCACAAATATCTCATCAACTGTCAGTTATGATTAAACAATTTTCTTGGGCTGACAACACACAAAGTGCTTGGCCATGCACAGTCATTCTTACTATGTAATTATAGTTTGACTTTGACCATAGAAATCTTATTTATAAAATCTAAGACTTTTTCACAACATAAAAATCTAAGATCTATCACAGCAAACTGTTTTATAACCTGGAAATTTATCAGGATAAGATACAAACTACCAGTAGGAGGCACAAAAACCCCACCAACGACAAATTATTTCAATTGTTTTATCACAGAAGATGCAGTTAGTGGTGGAGTAAAGAAACATGATGGAATACTTTACAAAATATTTAGAGGAAAATAAGATGACACGATGGAAGAAGATAATTTTTTTGGAAAAAAATACTTCACATATACAAAGTAGGAGGAATAAAGTGCTCAGGTTTTTCAGCAGAATATAATCGATATTGATATCACTTAAATGTCAACACCCATGCTCTTCTACATAGTGATTTGGAAAATAAGAGGGAACTGAAAAGTAACAAAATTTGCTGATATTACAAAGATTACTTGACATCCAAAGAAAAAACAGTTGTGAAGAATTAGTGGTTTCTATCAGCACTACTCAAAAAGGAATTAAATACATTGGTGGCAACAAACAATGTAAAATAGAGAAGAGGAAAAAAAATAATTTCTTTCTCCTTGAAGAATACTGTGAAGTATAGCTCTCTAAACTAAAAAACTTCTTCTTAGATATTTTGAAACTGGGCTATTTAAACCTGTTTTCAGAATCTTTAGAAAATATGGTTAAGGAGCAAAATAATTTCTTGAGAGAATTTCCATGATCCATAAGTTAGAAAGCCTTTGCATACCATCCAGAATTTTGGTGTTAACTGTCAAGTAAGTGGATTATCCCTAATGAGGACAGGTGGAAGGATCTGCTGAGGCACTGAAGGCAAGCACAGAACCACAGAGGGTACAATGGAAGCCGCTTGGCAGTAAAACTGACAATGAAATTTAGTGCCAAGAAACACAGTCATTTAGCTGACTGCAGAGAGTTATACAGCAAAAACTGAAAGCCTGGAGAAATACCTCAGGTTCAATCAGCTGTAAATTTTGTGATTCGAGCTCCTATCCTCATCTTCAATGCAAGTATCTTTCCTTTTTACCTGATAAGCAGAATGAAACATCAGACACTGGCATGCTACAAATCAATTTCTATTACTCTATTGATCAAGATAATTTATCTTTGTTGTACTTCAAGCCATTCAATCTCAGTGACACAGGTTAGTTCTAATTTTTAGTTTTCTCTACAGCAAGTGGTTTAGTTTTGAAATAATGTCCAAAATTCCCACGTTTAATCAAATATACAGTACAATTCAAACAGTTAGAAAATAAAAACATGACTCACTGCCAATATAATAGTAATTTCCCTATAGTCACTCTATTGTTTATCATGGCATTGATATTTGCTTTGTATAAATGGTTTATGTATTATTGACTCAATTTATGTCAATCTGCATTTTTACACATCCTTGAACAGCTTGGTTGTTTGTTTGTTTTTTTTTTCCTGAACTCCAGAAGTGCCGTCAGTCTTATTTACTTTCCATTGAAAGCACAAATTCTCTATAATAAAATTCAAAAATTATAAAACAAAGGCTTATTTAAAATGCTTCCATGAACATAACCAAATAATACATATTTGAAACTTTAAATATCTGTCATTTCAAATATATCGCTATTTCTTTCCTAGGCAACTGAAACTGAGGATTTTCTTCTAAGGGTGCAGGCACACATAGCCTGTTGAAACCAATATTGACCTGTAAATTAATATTTTTTTTTTCATAATAAAAGTTAAACATTTAATCCTTCCAGAATCCCATGGTCCACAGCTTAGTGGAAAAGAACAAAAATCCTATAGATGTCTCCAGTCATCCCTCAAAGGATGTCCAACAGCAAAGAGCAGTGGTAGATCTGAAGACTGGTGGTAAATTTACCTTGATAAGAGGTCAAGGAGGTGTGAAAATCCTGCCCTTTAGTCAAGAGCAGCATTACTTCTGATGTTTTGGCACGTGGCCCAAAATAATATATTCATGCTAGGAACTGCACATGCTTCCTCTAATAGAAAAATCAGAACAGGAGAAGTACTGAAAACAGAAAAATATTCCTGCCTACAGACAGTTCGGGGGAACTGTTGTTCCATTTCTATGACAGGAAAATCTGAAATTAAATACTGTTAAGTTGCCTTCCATACCTGAACATTCCCAAAGATTCTTGGCTTAAGTCCATCTTCACCACAGAACAGAGCAGCATCCAGCACAAGTTAAGGCCACCTCTTCATGAGTTTTATTTATTAAGTAAAAAATTGCCCCAAATCTGGAGATGTGTGCTCTGAATTACACAGAGAATTAACACCCAATACAGTAAGTTATCATTAAAAATTTAAGTGCAAATCTTTTTGAATATAAAACAGATACACATGATCCTAAATTAGTCCAGACAGTCATCTAGTCATACTGAAAAACAAAACCGATATCCATATCATTATAAATACCTGTCTTTATCGTTAAAAATGTCCTTCTTGTCTAATTCTCTACAGATTACTCCTCTATATATGTAAAACACTGTTAAGGTGAATATATTTTCAGCACATTTATTACAGAAAACTTAATTTTGTCTGTATATAGTTAATACCCACTCTTAGCAATGACAAATTAAAAATAAAACATGTTTTTCTAAATTATCAGATACATGGATTTGTACTCTCATATATTTATAAGAGACTTCAAGCACACCTTTAGCATCAAAATAAATTGCCTTGCAGCATTTTTCAGAGGAAAAACAGGTTTGGCATGGAGTAATACTAATTATTTTAAGATAAGCCTACTTCTCATGTTTCTCAGATTACTCCAATCCATGTCCTCAGGCCCCTTTTCAACAAAGGAGCTAGAATAGACATGCCAAGGATGGAGGCAACATGCCAAGCCTGAGGCAGCTCCTTCCCTACCCTAGGCTTTCAGTCTAAGCTGCAGTCATTCATTCAAAAGACTCAAGGAGAAACGAAAGGAAACGTCACCATTTTTTTTCTCATAAATGCATAAACCACTACCAGCTAAAAAGTTATGATCAGTTAATAAATAACCAGTAGCAATAATTCAAATCAAAATACGACAAACTGTAATTCTACTTCAAATTCATAAACAGTTTACATGTTAGATACTGGGTTTTTTTTATGTTCTACTACATAGAACAAGATTTGACTTGAGATACAGCTTACAGTGGAAAAATAGGAGGCATGGACTACCTTTTCAAGTAAGAAGAAAGTGCCTCTTCTTTTTTTGTTCACTTAATAAATACTGAGCAGGATCTCTAAGCAGGGTATTAAAATCTTCAGCTGAACGCTCTCCTCTGACAAAGTCTGAAGTCACAGTGCTGATTCCCAGAAAAATACACTACCTGCCAGGGTATCATTAAACTTTCATATTAATATATTCAATATGAAATATTACTTGGAACAAGATCTGAAACTCAAGCATATCGTGTACCCGCTGAGAGTGTTAACTATCCAGAAAACAATATTTTAGGAGATTATAATGTCATCCTAAAGAAATCTGTTTGTAGAGAAAGGTTTGGCAGGACACACTCATTCAATCTGACTTAGCTGGGTTGTTGTATGGTTCTGCGTTTCTGTGACTCCCAATCCAGAGATGCTGCTCCTGGATGGGAGGGTGGGATCTGATCCAGGCTCTACCAGATTTTATGTGACTGCAGTGTTAAGCCTAAAACCATACTTCTTTATAGTTTGTTACTCCAAGTCAGCTTTTAACAGAGCTCCCATTCCCAGAATATTCTATATAATGGTAGCCATTATACTGAGTATGTGTACTAGATAGATTAGCAACATGCAGTTGCTTTCATATTCTGGATTATTGCCTTAAACATTAGATGAATTAACATAAGCTTAATGATATTTCTTTAATAGTATTTTAACTATTTTCTTGAAAGATTTAAATAAATTTGAGTTGCACTGAGAAGGATGAATACAAAGTCCTAATGATTAGTCACACTATTTTTTTAATAGACTGCAGTGTATAAATTATGTAGTAGATTACTTGCTTCTGTCTTTGCAACCTGACCCTGAAGGATTTTTTCCCCCTAATAGACATTCCTTTATGCAGGAACAGTAGTATATTATTTCTTTGTTTATATCTTTTTCAAGCACTCATATGAAGCATAAGTACTATGCAATTCATCACAGTATTGTGCATTTAGTAAAAAAAAAAAAAAAACAAACCAAAAAACGAATATACAGGCATCAGTATAAGTCTTGTTTTATGGACTTCTACTGTAACAAATCTATCCAGACAAAACACTGAAATAGCACATGTTCCAATAAAATCACTGAACAATAGGTCTTACTTGTAAAACTTAGGAATTTTTTTACCTGAGGTCTTATGTTGTAAACCATTTTATATTCACAAGACTGCAAAAGAAAGAAAAATTAAAACCCCCAGAATATTTCATTATAGTTCAGCTACTTGTCTTAATTTCAAAAAAAAAATGTGTGCAAAGACTGTTCACTGTGTCCAGAGTGAGCCAAGAAAAAATAATTGGAATAATTCTGGACCTGAATACCTCTAAGATAAATAAAATTCACAGCAAATTTGACAGCAAACTGTCAAAAATAAATATGCAGAAATAGTTTATCAATCCCTTGAATATAGACAATCATCTGGTTTCATTAAATACTTCACCATGAAGACAATGTGAATTTTCAAACTTTTTGAAATTATTTTTCAGTTTTCTATGAAATTCTGAGAGTGCTTTTTCTGAGTTAGAAGCTTTTTTTGGTACTAATGATCTGTTTCATGTAATGCATGTTAGTCTCAGACTTTTGAGACCAACACATAGTTGAAATAATGTTACATTCACTTAATTAGGATAATTTGGCAAATGAGACAATGGATTCTGCAATGCCACACAAGGCTGTTCTAAAACTGCCACAAAGTGACAAGCATCATTTTCCCTCTGCTACAGTCCAGCAGTTTTTCTTCAGAAGAGTCATATCAAGCAGTGTAAGATTTTGGAGGAGCCAGTGACAGAAGTATTCTCCACATCCATTACACCTTTCTCTAGCCTTGTTTGATGATTATTTCTCAGCCTCATCTGATATGTGATACCATTCCACCACCATTTTATCGGTTCATCTGCTGATTGCTTTCCTGACACTTTGGCCTCCAGTAACACTAGCTTTGATTGTTATCCAATCTTTTGCTAAAATAGAAAAAGAGTTTCAGTGTTGTCTCTCAGATGCGTGTCAATTACACACCAACTGTTCAAGTAGCTACCCACTAGCAGTTCCAAACATTGGCTATTGCAGATGAGCAGGTATAAAAAGGAAAAGACATAAAGACGATTATTTGAGCATAGTCTGTTTATCAAGCATGTGAACTGTGAATGAAATAAATCTACACTTTTGATGGAGTTTTTTTTTTAATATGGATTCTCTATCAAGTGGTTTTACAAGCAAGATGAAGACAAAGAAAGAAATCTGAAGGTAGCATGTATTCTAAGTGAGGAAAAAACATTATCTTAATCACAATGGTGTTCTAGTAATGATTTAAATCAGCTATCTGCCTAGGCTTCTAAGAATGAAAACACTCAGAAGCTCACAGAGATGAAGGATTCCTATAAAAGTGTGAATAAGTTTGAATAAACCAGAAATTCCTCAATGTGGAACAGATTTGACTCACTGCCTGTGGCAGAGTAGATATGAACATTGTGCAGGCAGTGCTGGCTGCATTTTTGACACTCTGTTTACCACACAGGAACTGTGTGTTGCTGGGTTGAAATCACTGTCAGAATGTGCAATTGGATGAATTTCCCTTATCTATTGACACATGTGGAGCTGTACTGTCTCTTGGGTTGGATTTCTTATTGAAATGCTCAACAAGTACTTGAAAAGGAAGATCCATGCTACCTGTCCAATACTGCTTAACCCAGTTATGAAGATAAACAGAATGCTCACAACATGGATTTTAATTTCAATGAAAAAAAACAAAAAAACAAAACGTAACCAAAAAAAAAAAAAAAAAAAAAAACAGAACCAAAACAACAAATTGCCTTTTTCCTTCATAAATGTGAAATGGTGACATCATCTCCTCTGACAGACTGCCCATAGATTTATTTTTTCTTTTAAGTTTCAGACAGAAATTGGAATTTTAGTGCAATGAGAGCACTAAATACTGAGAGCAGCTTTCTGAAATAATAAGGTCAAAAATGACAGATGGAGCTTAATAAGTCATGATATTTCAGGAAAATGCAAATTATGAGTGCGATCAAGACAATTAAGATTGTGCAGAGATTAATGCAACAAGTAATTCTTCCAGAATGTTTGATCTTTGTTGTTGAAAATTTACTACCTGTCCAAATATAAAACTCTAATGTTTTTTCATTCTCAGAACAGAATGACACAATGCTTGTTTCCAAATTATAAAAAAAATCACTCTTACATTTATGTTAAAAATCTCTATATTAATAAATTAAACACTATCCAAAGCACTGCATTTGATGCACTTTATAAACAGCAGCCATTGTTTTTTTTTTAATTATTTCAGAATTAATTGTTTCAGAACAATGTCTAAGTAAGGCAACCTGTGATAATTAGAACAAGTTAACAGGTTTCCCACAAGATTTGTATGGAAAATACTGCTTTTACTAAGCCTGTTTCTACTGAGAAAATATTTAGCAGAATTTCTGAAGTTTAACTTATCCAAAATTAACATTTTATTTCAGGCCATAGTGTTCATTAAGAACACTAATTAATACTTCTTTTCTTTTGCAGTTCTGTTCAGGTCCTGATGACTCACTTTCCCTAGAGGGATTCCTATGCTCTGCCTCAGAATTTTTTTTCAAACAGAGATTTCTAGCAGATAAATAGAACAGGGAGATATGGTAGCTTGAATGGCATTTCTTAAAGCAAAAAAGCAGTACAAGAGAGTTAAAGTTAACCTGAATGAAATATTGTCTTCATAACCTGCTCTTCTCCTCTACAATGGGGAAAGAATTAGGAATAAAAAGCAAATGAAATATTTTAGCATTCAGAAATTAAGAATATTTTAATGCAATCTATTATATAAGCAGTTAGTTTTTTCCTTAGAGATAATACAGAAAATATCAGTGCTTATCTTCTGCCAGTTCCAATTTAGTATGAAAATTTACTTTTAGATACAAAAATACAAGGGACTCTTATAAATTAAAGTAAAATTTTGTATTCCACTCATGGATAAAAAATTGAAACATAAAACTAGTCTGTAAAGACTGCTTGAAAGATCTCTCCAGATAAGAGATCAAACCTTTTCCATCAAGGCCAAAGAAATACACTTTTATCCTATATTAAATTTATTTCACATAATCCATGGAAAGATGATGTATTGGGTTTGCATGGCCAGGTTTTGATAGCAGGCTGTCTTCCTGCAGCTCATCAATGACCATGGGGATGCAGAGATCCACCTGCAGCCCATGGACAAAACCCATGCTGGAGCTGCTGGATGCCTGAGAGGAGACTGTGACCCTATGGGAGGCCCAGGTTGGAGGAGGTTTCAGACCTGTAGACCCAGGGAGCGAGGAGCCCAGGCTGGACCAGATTTCCTGAGGCTGTCACTCTCTGGGGAACTCATGCTGGAGCAGGCTGTCCTTGAAGGACTGTACTCTATGGAAGAGTTGCAGCAGTTCACATTGCAGAAGCTCATGGAGAGCTGTTGCCCATGGGATGGGCTCACACTGGAGAAGTTCATGGAGAGCTATCTCCTGTGGGAGGGACCCCACACTGAAGCAGGGGAAAGACCCTTCTCCCTGGGCAGCAGCAGGAGCAATGACCATAACCCCACTCATCTTCTGTCTCCCTGGGCCACTGCAGGGGAGGAGGTAGGATTGGGAAAGAGGTGGGGGGAGGAGGAAGTTTTGAATATTTATTTCACTTTTCATTATCCTGCTCTGCTTTTGATTTAAAATGTGTGAATTTCTTCAGCCTAATTTTAAAGTATTCCTTAGAACAATGTATCTGCTCTGACCATACGTTAAATTATCTCTAGTCTTTTAAAAGAAGAAATTAAATCGGTTTCAGCCTTGCAACACATGGTTTTGAGGTATTTTCATGAATATCCAATATAATGTCTTCTATCTGATAGTTTCAATGTTTATTATAACAAGAAGGAACAGTACCAGTATTGCAATATAACCCCAGGTGGTAACTAAGCACCACACATCCAATCACTCATCTTTCCCCAATGGGGTCTGAGAAAAAAAGCAGAAAAGTGAGAAAACTAATAGGTTTAGATACAGATCATTTAATAGGCAAACAAAAGCCATGTACACAAGCAAAGCATAAGAAAGAATTAATTCACCACTTCCCATGTTCAGTAATCCCCAGGAAAGTGGGGCTCCATCACACGTAACAGCAAATGGGAAAGACAAATGCTATCACTTAAAATGTCCCTCTCTTCTTCCTCCCTCAGGTTTTTGTGCTGAGCATGACATTATATGGTATTGAATGTCCCTTTGTTCAGTTGGGGTCAGCTGTCCCAGCTGTGTCCCCTCCCAACAGGTGATGGTCCCTCAGCCTTCTCACTGTCAGGGCAGTATGAGGAGTAAAAAGCCTTGACTCCATAAGCCCTGCTCAGTAATAATATGTTATCAACTCTGTTGCCAACACAAATACAAAACCTGGCCCCATACTAGTTGCTGTGAAGGAAATTACCACAGCCAAACACAGCACAATCAGAAACATGGATATCAGTAAAAAAGTATTATTCCATCTTGGGTCTGCACAGAGTGTAAAGTCATGAACACAAGCTCATGCTGAGGATACTAGAGGTATTTACCAGTCATCAACTGCCTGTAGTGGAAATACTTCTTTCATGTTTTATCATTTACTGTCATTTCAATTGTTTGATTCAGCCATGTCTTCGTAAACAGACTTTTTGTTAAACAGAAACAGATGGAAGCCAGCAAGCAATAAGTGTCAATACGTCAACAAATTATAGGCTGTCTCTTGAGACAATCCCACTGGGCCCAAATTCATTACCTTTACTTACACTGAATAATTATGCAGATTTAATTTCACAAAAGGCTACATACAAAGGAGGGTATTAAATGCCACTAATGAATGTAGAATCAGGCCCACTAACAGAAACAGGAGTGCAACCACTGCTCTATGCTAGATTTGCTGAAACAAGCCCAATATTACTCTTTTAAACATGCAGTCTCAGGTCATACATTTGAGCCTTACTTGCAGCCATTTTCTAAATCTTACTTGAGTCCTGACTATTCAGCTCATTTACTTTGCAATTTATGCATGTTGCTTAAATCCACTTAAAACTGTGAAATCTTTGTGACATGATGAAATAATGGGGAACATATGCGGGCATAATGTTTGTAATAAGTTTTCCACATCTGCCTTTATTAATAAAGCACAAATATACGTACAAAATTTACATGGTTAGATGACTCATTTAAAGAGATCTTTGACTTTGATTCATCAACAATAATCAACAATAATTTGATCAGTTTGCAACATTTTGAAATAAAAGTTTTATTGAGGTAATTATGAAATATATATATATTTTTATTTTTTTTTGCAAATGATAAGTTCTTAGGACAGCTATGCCCAAACTAATATGGCTTTAATGATACAGGCTCTACCAAGAATACAGAAACATCACCCAAGCACAAGGAGAAGGAATAACGAAAAGCAAAGCTTAACTGCAGTTGAATCTGGCAGTGGAAGGGAAGGACAGGGAGGGCCTCTATTGTCACTTTGCCAGTCAAAGACAGACTGAAATTGTATGTGCCTATACCTAGAGAACTTTATTTGACAACAGACATGGAAATAGAAAAGGTTTGTGCTAGCTTCTTTGTATCTGTCTTTGGTGTTAAATCTGCCCTTTAAGCCTTCCAGATCCCAGCCTCAAGGCAGTGTGGCATAAGGGAAACTACACACATCACAAAAATTAAATAAGGACCACTTAAGCTAATTGGAGTTCTACAAGCTCACGAAATCAGCTAGATGGTTAGAAGGTACCCAGGATGTTTAGAAGTGCTGGATGATATCATTGTAAGGTCTTGCTTCAAAGCAGAGTCCCCTTAGGGCTGGGAAATATGAATTATGTCTACATGCAAGAAAACCAAGAAGGACCTGAGCAATTATTAGTAGTTGCCTTGACCTTATTACTTGACAAGGTTATATATAAACTTTTCTTGGAAACAATGCACAAGGATATGCAGGACAAGAAGATGATAGGGAACAGTCAGTGTGGTCCCTTGCCCAAAATATAAGTCAAGGTTCCAATTGCAGGACCCTCTCTATCCCACCTCAAACCCCACATTTTTTCCTCTCTGGTTATGAGTATTGTTTTCTCTTCATAAATATATTTTTTTTCTCCTTCCTCTAAAAAATAGGACATGCTAAATTTATAAGCTGATGCTGCTATTTCTAAAGTCTATATAGTCCAGTTTATAATAGTGTAACTAAAAGACTTTGGTTTTTTACAGTGATAGATTTTTGTTTACAGTTCAAAAGGGATAATATAATTTGATTTGCAGGGTTTGAAATGATTTATGTAGCATTTTTCACATTTGTAATCAAAATTGAAGAACTTATACTGTACTCTATGCACAGTGATCTAAGATCCCATTTATAAGCCTAATATAACATATAATAGAATATTGAACAATCAATCAAGAAATTGAGACACTGATGACTAAATTATACAAAATGTGAATGATTCATGACTCAGCTGCTGAGGCTGAAATTTCAGGGTACTGTAAATATCAGAGAATTCAGCCTATGTTGGTGCAAGTTCATAAATTCAGTTTACAAACATGGAATCATGCAGAAAGGACAAACATAAATACCAAGAGTAAAACATTTCTCCCCTCAGAAACATGATTTTCCTATTCCATATTTTAACCAAGAATGCATTTCAAGACAGAAATGCTGAACTAATAGCACACAGCTGAAAAATATATTTGAATAGAAGATATTTTCCATTGGCACTAATAAATTTTAAAATATCCTTAATGTTACGCACTCTGAACATCAGCTTTGCCTTCTGGTACATTATGGACAAATCAGAAACCAAATCATACCTGACACCTATTTCTTACAAACTGTACTTCAAAGAAATTCCAACTAGCAGACCTAACTCGTCTTTGATTAATTTATAAGCATTACTAATAACTACTGCTTTCCATGGACTGAAATATTGAAAATAGTTTTTATGTAGCAGAATAATGAGGAATACTGTAGTATTTCAGTTTATAATAATACAACTTTATGGTCACTGACTCTTCATTTTTTATACCTTTCCTCTGAAAGTTTAATCTGTGAGGCAAATGCTGTTTCTTCCATGATTTGGGCACAGAGAAGCTTGGCACTGAAGCATAATTTCTGTGTGGTTCTGTAAGACAATGAATGATTATGGGTTACTGACACTTGCAAGTCTAACTGAACCATAAAAACCCTGTGTGTGAAATCTTTACTGGAAGTTCTGTCATGGGGCTGAGTGGGATTTAAGGGCTGGCATTGACATTCAGTGGGTCATCATGCTGACTTGTCTACAAATATAGCTTTATTTCTGCCATGCAGAAAAATATGAGAACGGATATCACCCGTCTTCTATCCCCATCTGAACATGGGCAAACATTTTGTAATGGAAAAATTTTAATTAGGTAAGTCTCAGACTCTTTTGCTTAATTCTTTAGTGTGTCAACCACAAATTCCTAAATTCCAAAACATCAGAAAAATGTTAAATAAGCATCAGAGAATTTTCCCTTTAAATGATAGATTGCCTTGTATGTTAGATCTGCCTTAAGGTAATTTTCTTCAGTGACATTGTGTTTGATCTGTTTTGACATTAACAACTTTCAGCAGTGGAAGTGGAGACTAAGGCTTTGAGCAGCAGAGAGCCAGATGGTACCATCATTTTTTTTAAGCAGAACTCTACGCTGAGCTACATAAGCTGCTCTGTGTAAAATATTGTTAATCTTTGTATACAGTATGATCTGAATATATTTTACAGCATGTTATCAATAGTTCTCAGCCCAACTCAATCAGGACACATGGAAAAGAGTTTATGAAATAATTTGGATTACCATATTTTGTATCAGTGTTACACTTTATGGCATTTGGCCCTATATTACCTCATTTTTTCTAAAAAAATAATATTCAAAATCTGTCAGGGTTTAAGATTTTTTCCTCTGAATAAAGACTATATTAATTGGCATATTCTTAAATAAAAAGGGAATGTTACATATTATGCTCCCGTGAAGTAATACAGACTCAGAATAAAGGAACAAATCCTTATTATTTTATTGTAGGTTCTTATTTGACAGTTCTTTAATAACACAGAGTACCTAGTTGACCTCTTATACCATTTCCTCTTTATTATAAAAGACAAATAAGGAACTGCAAACCCAAGGTTAAATGAAAGCAATTTCTAATAAAATATCATATTTATTTGATTTATTTTATAAAGTGATGGTTATAACCCTATCCCAAATAATATTTTATTTTATTATGTCTAATATAAACATGCAGTATTAGAATTTCTTTACACATTTAACGCGTAAAAATATTTTTCAAATTAAATTACTCAGGTAAGATGATTGAGTACACTAAGTTGTGTCACCAGTAATAAATGCGCAACATGATTTTAATGACAACACTTTATTATTGTCACAAAAATTAATTGGGTAATGCAATTTATTTATAGCAGTCACTGCTGGGAAATGTTCACTTGTTCAGAAACCACACAAATACTAATATATTACTTTTGATTATTTATTTGGAAAATATTTAATAATTTCTGATGGCATTACTCTGAAAGTAAAAGATCCTGCAGATGTTTCCTCTTAAGCTAAATACTATATATTTACATTAGCTGGTTCTCTCAAACCTGTATTTTCACACACTAACATAATAAGTTAGTTTTATGGCACAGACAGAAAAACTATTATGAAACTTGTTGAATCAAGAATGCATATCAGCTTTTCATAGGGACATCCAGTTGCTCTTGTGATAGCAAAACAAGATTTAGAATATATTTCAGATTGACTGCTCTTCCGGAGCAATCATACACTTATAGTGTTGCATTCCTAGAAAATTGCCCTTCCTATATTTATGACAAAACCTGAAACTGAATGTCATAGAAAAATAAAACCAGGTTTTCTGTAGTATATTTGGCACACATGAAAACATAATGCAAAGCCATGCTACAATTTCAACTCTTATTTTGTGGAAAGAAATAAAATCCAAGCCAATTATTTCACCATGTCCAATAATGGTGAAAATTTTGTTGGTCACTAATTAGAGGAAAAGGTTTACTTTTCCCCCTGGAGTTTATTGATACTACACCTTATTTTAGTTTCTCAATATGATATTTGCATATGCAAAGTTACATAGTACAGTGGCATTTGTCACTAACACAGTGAGACAGTCATGTTCTTCAGGTATGGTATATAATGAGGTTTTATTCTTCTGTGCAGCTTGATACAAGCAACACCATAATTAACTGCATAAACATATAATTATGTCCTATAATCTGTAATTGTGTTGTTGGAGCCTTCTTACATCTCTTTGTTAACATGATAAAATATCAGTGTTAAACTACTCTCTCAGTTAGAGAGAAAAAAAAATCCCACTTTATATATAACCTGAGTTTTGCTTTAAACATACTCTTTTTTTCTTACAAGAAAAGATAATCAAGTGTTTTCAGAGGTGCTTTTATTTTAGGCTCTAACTTAATCAAATACTTGTGTTAAATAAAATAAGCATAGCCATACCCGTTCTTCAACGGATGTTGAGAAATTGTAAAGGTCTTTCACTGACTACAGGTCAAAGACAGCGATAGCATTCTTGAGATATAAAGCTAAAACTAAGACACAGGAAGAAATAGGGGAAAATAAAAATCAGTGTTTTCAGAAATTCTATAACCTAAAAACTCCCTAGTTGAATTAACTTTTAACACACCTTGAACATTCACCTCTGGAAAGAAAATAGAGGATTAAAGATGAAGCATTCTGAAAAAAAAATATGCTGAATATGAAAGGCAGCAGCACCAACCTTGAAAATAATGTCACAGTTTTAAGATTTAACAACCTGACTCTAAAGCACTGAATAACTGTAAGATCTACACTTTTCAAATTATTAACTATTTAAATCAAAACTGACATTTCATTCTCTCATAGAATTCCTAAGCATAATTACTGACATAAAAGTTGATGTACAAAAAATACCATGTAATTCCTTAAAGAAAGGAATCTTCCTGAATAAAAAAGAACCCTCTATACAGAAGATAGTGAAGGGCCTTGAGGGGAAGCCATATGAGGTCAATTGGTCTGTTCAGCCTGGAGGAGACTGAGGGGAGATCTCACTGCAGTTACAACTTCCTCATGAGGGGAAGAGAAGGGACAGACACTGATCTCTGCTCTGTGGTGACCAGTGATAGGACCCAAGGGAATGGCCTGAAGTTGTGTCCAGGAGGTTTAGGTTAGGTATTGGAGAAAGGTTATTCACCCAGGGGGTGGTTGGGAATTGGAATGGGCTCCCCAGGAAGGGGGTTACATCACCAGCCTGCCAAAGTTCCAGAAGTGTTTGGGCAATGCTCTTGGGCACATGGTGTGGCTTTTGAGGATGGTCCTATGAAGGGCCAGGGGGTGGGTTTGATGATCCTTGTGAGTTTCTTCCAACTCGGCATATTCTGTGATTCTCTGGTATTTGAAGGATGCACTGTGCAGTTAATTTTGTTAAACCTTGGTGAACCTCACTTATTTACTTTTCTAAACTGTGAAGAAAAATCTCAGATATACCATTTCAGCAAAAAAGACTAGCTACTGAAGGTACAAAGAAAGACCAATTTTTCCAGTCATATTAAACCTCCATGTCTGGAAAATATTTAAGAGCACAAAGATGCAACCAGTGAAGCACACAGAACAAAAGATTCAAATAAACCTCATAGAAAGTACTGCAAGTAAAAAAAAATGTGCTTTAGGATAAATAGCTTTTAACCATAGCCAGGCCCTAAGGAAATATGTTTCAGATTACATACATTCACATCCTCATATTTCCTTGTACTTTTTTCCAAAGAGCACTCTGCTGCAATATAAGGAATTCTCAAGTGAGAGTCATATTCTGTTCCTTGAACATGTGAACTGTACTTTTATTTATCTCTCTTCAAACATAATTTTGAACTATCCCTCAGGGTTTCTAATACATATCTACATAAACAATGGTTAGAGCTGTGAAAATAGCAAAGCTCAAAATAGATTTTACCTTTTCCAGCTATCTGAAGTTTCATTATCCATTGGAACCTAACTTCCAAAAGTCCTTTTACAGCTGAGAAAAATACATGATTTCTCAAAGACATTTATATCCAGGATAAGTAGAAAAATTCTCTTCCTGAAGTTGACATTTCTTCTCACCTAAGAAAGGACTTTGGGCATTTCAATGACTAGCAATTAGATTTTAGAATATTTGTCAAAATTTTATGTGAGATAAATGGTAGGCTTTGAGGGTGATGTCAGAGGGTTGATTTTTGTTTAATAACTAGAAAGATATGGATTTTGAATTAATCTTCTCTCTTCTTCACAACAGAATCTATCTGTGGAATAATCACAGTTTACACATATTTTAATTTTTAAAATAACTTACGGTTATACCTAACGCTCTGCATGTGACTCTTGAACTAGCAAAAGAAACTCATCTTCCACACCTTTGCATTGTAGAATAGTGTCTGTTAAGGTGTTAACTCACTTGAAGAGAGTGATCATGGTAAAATTTTGTGGACCTAAAATTAGAAAATTACATTCTAGCATAGTATATTCCTATTAAAAATTAAATTTTAAATATCTTCACTTGTTTGGTTCCCAAACAATGGAGTTCACACCAAAATACAGGATTAGAAGAAAGTGCTGTAACATATGGCAACTGCTGGTAGTGACAGGTATCACATTATTTTACAAAATTTTGTAGCCTGTCAATTTATTTCTGTGTGAACAGAAGGCATTAATCAACCAGGTTTGGCTTCCTTATTTCATATTCTTAGCGATATATAGCTAATTTCAACATATATCTCATAGTATCAAATTGCACCAATATTGTAGTATGCATTTTGAACAGCAAGTTTAGATTTTTCTTGCCTTTCTCTTTCTTGAACTGGATATTATATTTAGGTAAGACATATTGCACTGAAAGGTGTGTTATGTTTTGTTTAACATTTTAACTTAGATACAAGCCTCACATAAAGGCCATGGTAATGATTTACATCTTCATTAGTAATAACATACATTTAAACACTTTTCTCATGAAGCATGTTTTTCATTAACAATATTATTTTGCATAAGAAGACTAACATCTGTTCTTTTCTCCTGCAATTTACATAGTTGCATGGCAACTGAGACATGACTGTCCCTCAGTGACTATGCTTGGTAAACTACTCAAAAATGATCTCAAGCCAAAAATTGACTGAAACATTAGCCTTCTGTCACATAGAACAGATATTGTTGAGAAAGAATGCTATCTTCTTCCTGTTGTGTTTTCCTCTCATCTTCAATGCTATGCAACGACATGCAGTGACCTATAGAAAATTCTTCCATCTAAGACATCCCTTCTTCAAGGAGCAGCCAGACCACTAGTCTAAATCTTTGACTGGTAAAAAATTTTAATGTCTGGGTTTTTTTCAGAAATAATGCATTAAGAGGTCCTTATTCATTCTGCCATAGAAAATATTTTCCTAAACACAGAGCACTGCAAATAGTTACCTGATCATGGTCATTGCATCAGCTGAATGACATGTAGTCAAAACATATTTCTGTTTTTTGAAACAGAAGCTGATCCCTATGCTCTGTTAGGTTTTGGAGCCCAGCCGAGTCAGGAATTGTAACATGGCTTACTCCATTCTGCAGAGTGTGAATATTTACTTGCTCACAGTACTTTTATGCCATAAAGACCTACGTAGGCAGTTTCAGGGTGAAGAATGGATGAATAATTAATCAAAACACTGGAAAAATGGGACAGGAGAGGCTTTCTTTCAGTAAAGGGAGATAACAGTATAACATCAGATCACTTAGGGAATCTATGCAATTCAACATATTTTCAAAAGGAGTGAATAATAAGGTGGCAAATTTTGTTATTGAGGCTAAGCTACTAAAGATAAGTCAAGACCAAGAGAAGAATTTCAATTTTTTTCCAATAATTATAGATTAAATTCATTTTAAATAAATGTCAGATGCAGTCCATTGGATATGTTATATATAAAAAGGTGGTCTCTTGACTGACAGCTCAGGTGAAAACTTAGAATGATAATAGATAGATATAAAATATTGGCTCACTGTTCATAAGCTTTAAAAAAAAATCATTTTTAAGCCAGAAACTGTTGAGAAAGAAAAACGAAACAAGGGGATATATGACACACTATGAATCCATGGATCAGTAGCATCCTGATTACAGTGTGCAGTTATGGGTACTGATCCTCTGCCTCTGAAAAAGGATTCAAAAGAATTTTTGAAGATGTACAGAAAAAGGATTACAAGAGTGACTTGAAATGGCTTCTGTGCACTGAACAGTGGAAATGGAAGAACAGATGACTAAAGGAGATATGAAAGAGGTCTTCATGGCCATGGGGGGCAGTGAAAAAAAGTAGAAATCCATTTTTCACTGTCAGTTCCAAAAAAAAAATTAGGTGATATCAGATGAAAGTAATGGATGGCAGTTGCAAACAAAAGTCTTCACATGATGGATAAATAATCTGGAAAACAGCCAAAGGGGACTGAAGGCAATAAATTCTTGTAAGGGTTGCAAAAGCTATTTGATTTTTCCTCCAAGGATTTGCTCACTGAGGGCTACTTGATGTCTTAAGAGGCTACCTGTAACAGAGGTTAGACAGTGTTAAAGAAATATAGTAAGTATTTATTAAAAGGCCTTCAAAGGATACACCTTGGGTAGTACAAGAGCCCAGCCATGGCTCCACCCAAGAAGGATGACAGATCACGTTTTCATACTTTTCTACATTTTGGTCTATTTACATATTGGGGTTAATTGTCCAATTTCAGCTTCAGGTTATCAAGTCCCATCCTCCCAGGTTGCTCTCCTCAATTCACTGTTGTTTAAACTTTCTGGGCCTGAAACTGCAACGGTGCCTTGGTTCTCAGACTGGAAAAGGATTGTTTTGTGTGACCGAGCTGTGAGGACAACTTGCTAACATTTTAATAAAGTTCAGGATTATATACTACTGCAGTACAGAATCTAGAAAATATGAAAGCTGAAACTTCCTCCTTTGTAACTCCACCAGAGGCTTCCATACCCATGGACCAGTGTTGAGTACAACATCCTTAGCTGATGCTGTACTTTTAATAAGATCAGCTTAGATATGAGGTGCATGTTTTCATGCTGAAAAACTCTCTACCATCTTTTAAGTACACGTAGATTAATCTCATCTGTTGCTCATTCAGGATTTGATTGAACACCCACACATTTTTCCATCAGCTGGAGGAGGAATCCTTTGACTGAGTTTTGACCTGAGATCTGAGGGAAATCTCCTTGTTCACTTATCTGAAGTTGATTAATTTCATTATTGATTACTGCAGTTTGTTTACCACAGCTACAATGTCACAGGTTAATTCTACTTGCTGTGGTCTTGACACCGTATCTCCTAAATTATTGACTTTTGTGCATGCTACTCTTTCATTTTGTTTATTTACAGTAATAAATCTTCAACTTTGTTTAAAAATAAACAACACAGCACTGCTTAAGTGATTTAAATGTCACTCCAAGGGGAAAACCTTACAACTGCAACAAATCTTTGGCCCAAAGCAATGCTAGTTTCTAGTATACTTAGTACACCATTTGTTTTAAAGTTTATATTCCACTTAATGAAAAAAACAATTTTCTTGATACTTAGATGACAGTTGTAATAGAAAAGTCAAGTTTTTCAAAGTTCTCCCAAAAACCTCCAACCTGATCATACACTGCTTTGTCTGAGTATTTCTTGAATCTCATGAGGATCCCATGTGTCTTGGTTTCAGTTCGAAGCAGGTAGAAACACCAATTAAATGTAACAGTTTAGATTTGCCAATTTCATGATACTTATTTTTGTGCTGTGAGGTAGAATTAGGATCAAAAGCAAGGTAGGCCTAAAACTTAAAAAGGCGCAAAGCAAAACTTTATTAACAACACAAAGAAATAATAAATTCAGAATAAAACCTTCAGACCACCCGTTCCACCCCCTTCCCACACCTTCTCCTTCTTAACCACAAAATACAGAAACACTTCAGTCAGTTGCCAATTTAAATAATCTTTTTTTTCAGTTCACTTTAGGGAGAGGAGTTTCTTCTTGTTTGGCTATAGGGACTTTTTCCACAAGAAGAAAAAAAAAATAAACAGTTCTCTCATGGCTTTATTTTCCACTAACTCCTCCCATCTTCACAGTTCTCCCAAACTGTGGTTGTGGGCTATGTTAAACTCATGGGGTGTTTACTTTTAAGAATGAACTGTTCAAAAGCAAAAGTTCTCTTCATCTCTCTTTTCTCTGTTCATGCTTCATCCCCAGGAACCCCTTTCTTGCCTCTGGGTAAAGGATCTTCAACACAGTACTTTTACTCAATGATCTATTAAGTTGAACACTTCAATCCCCCATGTCTTTTTCCCACGGTTTATAGGAATTTTTAGTGTAGTATAGTCCATCCTCACAGCTTGCAAAAGGATTTTCAGCCTAAATTCACAGCGTCTCCTCGTTCTCCTTCCATCTGGAACTTGACTCCTGCCTTACTGACTTTAGTGTACTCTGTTCTCTTTCTTCTCACTCAAGGGAGGACTGAAGGTCCGCAAGTCTGATCCGAGCATTGGAAGGGTTACAATCTCACACAGAAGGTGTAGGAGACTGCAGCCATGCTGGAGCTGTTCCAGGACCTCAGGACACCCGGGCGGCGCCGGGGGCTGGGCGAGGGCTGCCCTCCAGCACCCATCTTCCCTCCACCTTGCCCAGCAAGCCAGGGTTTCCCCCGGGCCACATGGGCGGCTGCTCCATGTGACAGGGCAGAGTTTTGCCGGGCCATGGCCACGCTGGGGGAAGAAGGGGGCTGGGATCTTCGCAATGGGCCTCTCCTCGCCCTGGATATCGGGGCCCCTGGTTGGAAGCAGGGCCCGGCGCCCTCCCGAGCCACCCCTGCCTGCCCGGGCTGCATGGGAGGGCCCTGGGCTGTCAGCGTCACTTGGTCAGAGGCCCGAAACCAAAGAGGCTTTCCTGAGCCTTTACTTGCTTCAAATGCGATTCACGGAGAGAACAGACTTCTCCAATTGGTTTCTCAGGCTGTCAACAACTAAACCAGCCTGCAATTGGTCCCATCAATTCACAAAGGGAGTTCTCATGGAGAAAAACTTCCGAGTGTGCCCTCCCACCAGGTGTCTTCAACACACAGCCAGCACAGCGCTCTACATTCCACTTATTTTTGTTAACTAAATATTAACTCTAGCATATTTCGGCAATATTAACTCAATTTTAGTATGTTACCTCACTATCACAATAGGACACAAAATAATGTACCTGCTACCCGCAATTTTTCAACTGATTTAAAATAAGTCAGCTACACACAGAATATTTTGCAGTGGAGTCATTTGAGAGGGGTGCTTTGCAATAGAGTCCTTCACATTTCAAACCTATTTTGCTATTTTTAGTTTTTGTTCCCATTTGCCACAACAGCTTCAGTGACATCATCCATAGATGAACAGACGTGACTAGCTGTGATTCCACCCTTAAATCCAGATTTTATTTCAATACTGAAAATGGTGTATTACAATTGTGCTACCTTGTGAGAGGCCAGAAATGAAAGAGGCTTTTCCGGGGCTTACTTGTTTCAAAATGCAAATTTACAGAGGCGGATTAAAATCTCCTATTGGTTTCTCAGGTTGTCAACAACAAAACCAGCTTCCAATTGGTCCTATCAACTCACAGAGGAAGTTCTCAAGGAGGAAAATCCTCTGTCTATCCTTCCTCCAGGTGCCAATCAATGGACAATCAGTACACTGTGGCTGGAATCTTTCTGGTCCCTTTGTGACCTGTCATAAAGCTTGTTCTACTAAAGACTCATGAAATGGGGTCAGGGAAACATTCCACTTGGAACTGAGATAATTCTGCACTAATGAAAGCTGAATTCTGAACTTCTGTAAATTTCTATTTCTATTTCTGTTAAAGTGGCAATGAGTGAGTATGTAATCACCCAGTGCTTGATGAAAAAAAATATAGATATTTTTTGGCCACAAAACTAACTATTGTTTATTTTTAATTTGTTCTTGAAGCAAAAAATATTGGCAGCAAAGGGAAGCTAAGCTGCTTCTTTTGCTTTTAGATAATGGAAAAATGCATATATGTTCTGAATATCATTGCTTTTAAATTCCATTTTGATTTCTTTACATTTAGAAAAGTAATGTCTCTACACATAGCTTAAGAAGAAAATTATGTAAAGACTTCCCAGGATTTATGTTGTCTTATCAGTTTAAAGTCACCACTACGAGCAGTTAAACATCATCTTTGACAGGTCCACAAGGTATATGAATGAATGCCTGCTTTCAGAAAGAATCACCATAATGTAGGATATCATTATACACAGTAACAAGCTGCAAAGTTGCAAAAAAATTTATATCTGAATATTTTACCTAACGCATTGATTTCACAAACTGTCTGTAAAGGTCTCTGCTGGAGGTACATTGAAAGTCATATTGCAAAACTATTTAATGCAGACTATGACTTTTGGAAGTTTAAGAAATTACAGAGGACTCTATTTTTTTTCATGAAATGTTTATATATTAGTCAAAGATTTTACATGCAATTTAATCAAAAACATAGATTTCGTTTTCAGATTTGTCTTCCTGGCCTAAAAGGATCAAGGATCAGACAAAATTAAAGATCACAGGAAGTATACAGTATAATAATTTAAGAATAGTTGACCAGACGTGTGCTTCTCATGGCAGCAGGCTCCTCCAGCAACAAGTCCAAGGGCCCACACCTGGGCTGGATAACAGATGGTCTGGAGCACAGGCAGTCAAATCCAAGGATCTTCAGCAATGTCTTAGGAGTCCTGGCTAGGGAGGAGCAAATATGTGTTGAATAAAGAGTTTCTAGCACAGCCTCTTCACGCTTATTTTCAGTTAGACAACAGCTTTTCCCCAAGTTCCTATTGGAAAAGCTGGATACAAAAGCAATCATTTTTAAAAAGCATGGAAGTTTTGAAGATGTATTGGAAAAAATAAAGACGATGATTCATCATATGGAATTATGGAAACAGTTTGTTAAGGATTTTTGTAATTGTTGAAAAATCTGATCACACATAGAGAGGGACTGAGAAGAAATGAGTTAATGCTGGCTGCAAAGAGGATGACCACTATGGGAGGGAAAAAAAGAAAACATTTATCACTGTGCAATGAGATAAATTATTAAAGACACTGATTTTCTTTGAGAAGTATTCTCAAAGAAATTAAGTCTTATCTATCATGTGTTCTGGTTTAGAGCAGAAAGTTATTGAAGTTATATAGCAATTGAATCAGCACTGCTGAGGGCATTGGCAGACCAGATAAAGCAAGATGAACGTTCTCTTCAAGCTGCTATTTTACCTGTCTCATTATAAATTAATACAGATTGTCTCAGATGAATAATCTCTATAAATGTTTGCTCTCTCAAATGGGAGAGTACCTTCAGTCATTTTCTAAGCACATCTATTTTGTACTTTCCAAAAGCCTATTTTGTCTCTAGAAAAGTCATCCACTTGGCTATACCAAAATTATAAACATAAATTCTCCAATGTTAATCCCACATTGGGGTGACTTTTTCAGATATATCAAAATGTAAGTATACAGTAGGTTTAAAAAAAAAAAAAAACCAAACAAACCAAAAAAAAAAAGCTGTTCTAATGTTTTACATACTTCTATGGGTCTATTTGTCCAAAAATCTTAGTTAAGAAAATATAATGTCACCTGCCTTCCAGACCTCTTATTTCCTTCAGTATTAGTAGAGGCTTCAAATTGTATATTTTTTGAGAGGTCAAAACTTGTTTTGAACTTGCTTATCTTCTCAAATGCCTTGAAATCCATTTAACAGTGGATCTGACCCTCTTGGCAGATTTCAGAAAGGAATCTTAGGTATTGGAATGAGAAAGAATAGTGTCGAGTGGGAAACATTGTACCCATAACACCCAAGGTCTTCTGCAGGGATGTAAAACTCTATATATTATACTTTCCTACAAAAAATTTTAGATGAACTGAATAAAAACAAATGCATCCTAAAGTTCATTGGTGGCTTTTTTAATAATTGACACATGGCAGGGTAACATCTGAAAAAACAGGTTCAGTATCCACAGCATCCAGTTTTAGCATCTCATTTAAATAGCTGGTGTTGCCAGGGAGGTTTTTCCAGGCTCTTGAGGGCACTGCTTTCTGGCCCTTTCTGTCCTGGGAGCAGGGCATCACTCCACCCCGTTCACAATCCATATCCCATGTCATCTCAGCCCTTGGAATATAGGCCCTGGCTATGATACCTCTCAGGGCACTGAGGTGGTCCCCTGGGGCTCTCTTGGCTAGGCAATGGCAGGTCCTGGCAGCCAGGACCTGTCCCATGCCCAGCCAGGAGTGGCCCCAACCGTGGCAGAAGAAAGCACAAGCCTCCATACTGCCCTGATGACTCAGGGACCAGGACCTGTCTGTCTTTTATATTTTGTCATGTGTTAGTGCTATTTTAACTGGACTAATGAAATTCCATCTTTATTTTCAATAGACTGCTACTTTGATAATTTGCTCACTGTAAATTGCTCAGTCCCCATACCAGCAGGGCTCCAATTTTGTCCTCAACAGGGTTTTGAATTTATCAAATGCAATTGATCTTCTTTGGTGGTCTAATTTTAAATTTAACCTAAATACATCACTGTATCTGAACATAAGTGAATGTGAAGGCTGAGATCCAGTCAGCCTGACATTACCTAAATGGCATTCAACTTTAGACACCTCACATGCGAGTCATCTTAAAGTACTGTCTAAATGCCTATATAGTTAAAAATTTCTGGGTTTGTTAGGGATTAAGACAAATTAAATGTTTTAAGACATCTATCTGGATTTAGAAGTATTCTGCATGCAATAAAATTAGCATTCACTAGAACTGTATTTCCTGAAAAATACTTGAGTTATCAGCCAGGTAAAGGACTGAAAAATTGTTGTTTTTTCCACTGTCTATAATTCATAATTCAGTGCAAGAATTTTACTGCAATTCCTGTCTGTTCAAGCTAATGTGTAAAAATGTAAATATTTCAGGAGTAAGCAATTAAAATTTTCAGCACTTTCTTCCTCCACTTGACAAATTATTTTGCTGAGAAAGAATCCTGCAAAATTTGGTCAGGCCTAGAGTGACATCTACAGATGAGAGATGTGTGCAAGCGAAGCAAAATTTGTATCCACTCATTCAGGAGTGTACTAATGATGACTGATCTATGAATTTAATATATGAAAAAGGAATGTTACCACATGTTACCACAAATGTCCTGAGGGCCAGGAAGGAAAGGAACTACCTCAGCCCACCTGTCAATTCAACTCTTTTACCAGTAGGTTCCCAACTCTATTATTTCCTAACAAGTCTAGGAAGTTTTAATCTTGGAATAGGAAGAGAATATTGATTAAATGTAGCTGTGAAATAATCATATCAGGAGAACTGAGTCATCTGATGAGTAATCTCTTTGGAAAGAAAAAATAATAAAAAGGATAGCCAGGGCAGGAATTCAAAAAGTTCAGTGCAATTATTGTAAGACAACAAAGCTTTACATCATCCTTGTACATAAAATTCCATCACATGGTGATTGTGCAGCCTACAATATTTGCTTAAATGATAATTAGCAGAATCAAGAATTTTAAGGCCAGAAAACAAAGTTTGATTTTTTTTTGTTCTAAATCTATTAAGCTACTTAAAAGCTGTTTTATGGTATAGATGTGTTTTCAACTCATCAAAGAAAGTGAACACCAAGAAATTAAAAAAAAAAAAAGGTTAGTAAGCATTTCTGAAAGGGGAAAGCATTTAATATTGGCTTTAATACAGAGCGTAAACAAAATAATTCCACCCTGTTGATCAGGTCAATACTATCATTGGCTGATTTAATCTGAAGGTGTTTCTGCAACTATTTTTATGACATTTTAACCTTGAATCTATTGAATCTATTTCATCAATAGAATAAAATTTAGTCATATGAAATGGATTAGTATGCTGAAAGTAAGGAGAGCTGTGAAGCTCATTAGAATAGTCATTAGAAGATAAGAGGTGCTGGTTGTAAGACAATTAATTATCTCTCAAGGCACAATAATCAATGATAATTAATTTGGAAATTCCAGTCTGTTATAGGCCTACTAGCTTTGAAATATGATTCTCAAATGATATTTTTTGCTAATATCGGGTTGTGAACAGTCAGTGAAGTAGTTTACTTACAGAAGATTGATAATTCCTCTGCATGTTGTTAAAACAGCTATAGAAAAATTTACCAGGACCTATCAAAAGACTTCTGCAAGAAAAAAAATATCCATAAATTTTCCCTTTGGAAGCTCCTTTGGTTTGCTTTCTATGCTTTCAATTTTGTTAGTTTCTCAGTATCTAGAAAAGTAATATTCTGACTTTTGTGTACCAATGATATTGTCCATGTGTGAGGATTTGCAGAAGGATATGAGTAGGAAGAATTAATTTTAAATGTGATAGAAAAGATAGGAGGAAGAACAGGGGAAGTACCACAATAAATAAAACATTTGCAATAGATTTACTGTTCTTGTCAGAGAAGAACAGATGGTTTGAAAAGATTTAAATGTCGTGGACATGACAGGTTTATTCTTACAGAACACAAACTAGAGATAAGCCAGTGTGAGTGAAGGTGAGATGAAAAAACTAATTCATGATGAGTACTTTGTGTCATTTTAACAACTTAGCCTTAAATATGTATGTGTCTTATTATTCAGAATAGATATAGAGCTCACTCATTTAAATGCACTCTAGCTCAAATCAGGTAGGCTGTTATATCTATCATCTTTAAAATCAATTTTAAAAAATCTGAATGGAAGAAAATATTTCTGTTTTTTTCAATGGTGATGGAGGCAATGGGTAAAACTTGAAATACAGAAAAGTCTATTCAAACATAAGAAAAATATTTTTAACTGTGAGGGTGATGAAACACTAGCCTAGTGAGGTTGTGGAGTCTCTGCCCTTGGAAATACTCAGAACCCAACCAGACACTGTCCTACATAACTTGCTCTGGTTGATCCTGTTTTCAGCAGAGGTCCCTTCCAATATGACTCTATAACTCTGTGACATAAAACACACTTTTATTGGGCAGGGAAACATTTTTTTCAGATGAACATTTCCAGAAATTGTTATCTATATTTATTTACTGCTGAGGTTTAGGAAGGGTGCATTAAAAATAGTCTGTCTAATAATCAAGCCAACTTGTGCCTTCCAGCAACTGCATTTTTAAAGGATGCTAAATTAGATGTTTTTCTGGATACATAGATGTATGAAATTGCTTTTCAAACTATTATTTTTAATCCAACTGGTGTTCATGCTCCCAGAAGAGTGGTGTGAATATGTACTTGATTTATTTTAATAGGATCTGTCTAGTACAGATAAAAAAAGATATTTTTGATGTATTGCTCAGTATTATTCCTGCAAGCCTCTGGGGTAAATGAGAGGTACTCCAGAGAAGCTGAAATCCACTTTACATAGCTAAATGTTTGGAAATCGTATCTTCCTATAAAAAAACACACAGTCATGCATTTCTGATAACCCAAAATGTTTCCTATGTCTCTGTAGAGGAAACTGAATTAAATAGATACTACTGAATTCAACATGAAATCATTTGGGACTAGGACAGCTCTACATTTCAGTGGATAAAATTAGCTACTTTAAAAAAGAAACAGAAAACACACAGGAAAGCAGGTAATGAAAGATGTGTGGAGAAAATGAATGCTTTTATCTTCTTTGGATTATTCCAGTTGGTTTTGTTGTGGGTTTTTTATTTATTTTTAGTTTAACATTTTTTTTAATTACAATCATGAGTTATTTTGAAAGCTAAACATACATGTGAACGTACAAACTCATGACACACATGAATATCTTTCAGAAAGAATGTAGCTAATAATTTATTTTATTTATAGACAACATATTTTAGAGAATTTTTTTCTAGTTGCAGTGTGATAACCATATGAAATCTCAGATTATGCTGCGTTATGAGCAAATAATGTCAGTTTTGCAGCAATTATAGCTAGTCTGTTAATTTTTAGTGTGATAACTCAGTCCCACAAATATCACTTGACTTGGAGAATTAATATTGATTAACACTGGAATTATGTATTTCATTAAAAACAATAATTTATATTCCAGTGTCACTTATAAGCATAAATTGCATTCCCTTGTATTATATATAGCATACTTTTCAAGTGTTAGGAAAAAAAAAAGTTTGTTTCTTTGTTTCTGGTAATATATATTACCTTACTCTTTTTAAGTCATAGTGAAAAACTGAAATATATAGCAGGCTGCAGATGCTATAGATGCTTTCTGAATCAGTCCTAGCAAAGATTTAGCAGCAATAAAGTCTTTGGGCAAAAAAAGAGACACAGTCATACTAAAGAGTACAGTTATCTTCATAAATAAGACAGACAGGAAACTGGTGGTTAAAACTTTTCAGGACAGTCTCCCATATTACTTCAGCTCAGTATAAGGACAGCAAGTAGAAAAGGGTAAACAGCAACCAAAAGTAGAATAGTTCATGTTCCTACAAGAATCTGGATCAAGTATAAGAGCTTTACACCAACTTTGACTGTCTTGTGTAAAATGAAACTTAAAACTGTAAAATGAAAGTTAAAAAAACTGTTACTATACCTTGTCTGGTCAGCTTGATAGCTTTCTGCTATGAAATGAATCATTCAATGGGAAGAAAGCAGTAGAAATTCATTATATATATTTTAATAAAACTTCTGACACCATCTCCAGTTGCTATTGGAAGGCCCTTATAGCCTGTCCCCACTATTTTCAAGGCGCCTTGATTTCATGCAGGTGTCCCACACTGGTTCCATTACTCACCACTCTCGCCATACTGCTCATCAGACTCAAGCCATTGGTATGGAAGACAATTCTAGCACTTGACAGGCCATGGCAGGAGGATTAAGCCCAGTTTAGTACTGAGCACACAACCAAAGATATTAGTAAGATACAGCAAACGCCCAAGAGGCCCTGGTGAACAGACAGACAGAACAGAGATTACGTGAGGAAAGGGCTGCACAACTGACTTGAGTCACTCTGGAGAAGAAGGGTTGATGAGGCTGCCTCCTGCTCTGTTCACCTGTCCTTAACATCCTCAAGAGCACATAGCCGGGCCCTTCTCAGAGCTTCACACTAAAGTCTCAAGAAGCCAGAAAATATGCTCAGGTGACATCTGCAGCCAGAGGAACACAAAAGAGCAGCTGGGCCTCCTGGTGACCTCATGACAAAGGACAGGAGAAAGCCCAAGGGCCACAAAGGTTTATTTTTCTTCACCTTTTGCTGGAAAGATCTGCTCTTGAACTGCCCAGGTGCATGCATCTAGTAGCAGAGTGGGAGTGAGAAAAGAAGCCTGAAATCTTTCCTCTGAAGGTTTTTGCCCCATTTTTCATAAACCACATAAGATTTTGTTCTCATTTGTACTAAGAAGGCAGATCTCTCAAACACAGTGCAGAGGAAATACTGTGGACAGAAATTTCACTTTAAATGCAAGTTACATTCCAATACCACATTAAGTGCACCTAAATCCAGAACCACAAAGTAGTAAACCATTTAAGGCAACCACCTTAGGTAGCCATAGCAGTCCATTCCAAAGAAATTTCAGTATTTTTGAGGACAATCAGCTATTTGCCCTGCTTCTTACTTGCATCAAACTGTTTTGTTGCCAGAAAAAGAAGCAGTGCCCAACTACCCCATGCATGTCAGAGAGACTAGCACAGTTTTGTTGATTTGTTAGTCTCCATTAACAGGACACATCTTCAGCAGCACTGATTTATAGAAAGAATTTGTGCTGTGCTTTTGAATATTATTCTGCATCTGTTATGGCAGCCGTACAAAATGTCGAATAAGTCTTAGTTTTATTCAAAACAATTTCTATTGAAAGATACATATAAGCTTTGTCTGCACAAAGATTACACTATAAGAAACAAACAGAATAGAATATTATTTCTATTTTTATGCAAAATCTGTGCCTTCAACCAGTCATTGTACACAAAGGCCACAAGATGGTAGTCTTGTCTTGAAAAGTTATATGCTGACTAGTTTGTAAATTTGTCTCCTTTGTGACATCAGGGATTTTCAGTTCCTATCCTATTTCTCTGAAATAACTTCTCATGTACAAGCCAAATTAAAGAAAATGGGGTCTAAATGTCAGCTCAGTTTTCATGATATATTTTTAGGAAAATTAAGAAAGTTCATACATGAGTAGTAACTTTGGGGAATTCAGAAAATTGGTGCAGCTAACAAATAACACTTGTATTTTAGTGGGCTACTCTTTACTTACAGGAAATTCATTATTTTAATTTAGGCCTAGGACTGATTGTTTATTGTGGTAAAAATAACTATGATGGATTATTTGTAATAATCAACTACTTTAGCTTCCATAGTACTAAAAATATACTGAGCATCAGCAAATTTTAAAATTAAGGAGAGATTTATAAAGGTTTGATACAATCAAACATTAAATTAGAGGATTCTAGTACCAGTTTTCCAGATCCACGACTTATTCTAGCAGTTACTAGTTCTAACTAGATACAGTAGCTAATTTCTTCTTCAGGTGCTTAGACCACTAGGTGATACAGTTCTATACAAGGAAAGGTGGAATTTAAAATACATTGTTTGAAATATACATTGTTGGAAGTATACAAAGTCAATTCTTATATCTGTATCCTAAACTAGACCCCTAAAAGTGCATGTGCTTTGAGGGGGGAAATGGATGAGTAAACATCCACGAGAGTTAAATTTCTGTTCTGGCTCCTAATGCCTTAAAGATGATGTAGCTTTTTTGAGCTGTAAGGAAAGTTTAGTTTCATTGCCAAAAGTGGCAGTACACTCCACGGTGAACGGTTATTTCAAGCATATGGAGAAAGAATGAATGGAGTTTTCTCCCAGAAATCCTGTGATACACTAGTTCATTGACATGTTGACAGATGAATCAGCAGGTGCACAGCTGATATTGTCAAACCTTGTTTTTTTAGCTAATGAGGACTTCAGGAATCATTCCCTACACACTTTGCCCTCATGTCCTTATATTCTACTTTTGTTCCTACCATTGATGGTCTTGTTTCAAAACGAACATATTTAAATTTCTTTAAGTCAAATTTTTTTATGTATTCAGGTTTTGATAATAACCATCACAATGATCATTGCCAGATTTTTTTAAACAGCAAACTTCAGGCATTTACAAAAGTTTTAAAACACTTTCAAGTATTGATGAGAAAAGCATGGTTTAGGATTCAGGTGAAAAACAAGAGAACTGCTGGTGGTCTACACTTAATCTCTGATACCAGAAGTGTTAGCTAGGTCACAGGGAGGTGATATTGCTAGAAAGGATTTGCAATTCTGTGGTGTCCAAGAGCTAGCACTCTACCACTTCTGGCAAAGAAAAGACTCTTTTCTCTGTTCTGCTAGCTGGGAATGACCCAAAAGCTCAAAAAGCTAGCACAGCTTTGGGGAATTAGATTTAAGTAGCTAGCTATAGGATACAGCAATGGAAGCTATTTCTTATATTAGTTTGGTAGATTTAAAACAAATGTTTTGGTTTCCAGGTACATTTATGGTTTGGTTCCCCACCCACTCACCCCATTTTTGCAGAAAATGTATTTTTCAGCAAATAGCATATTCCAGAAATATATTACCAGGAATTCACTCAGTAACCCTCCAGACTTAAGTTGCCATAAGTATTTTGGAATTTATAAACAAAAGCAAGCAATTATGGAATAACTTTACACAAAAATAAGGCTATAGATAATTTCTTCAGGAAAAGATATTTTATTAATATTTTGTGTGTGAATAATTGTCATACTCTGCCTGGGAAACTAGACTTCACGTGTCTGTTCTAAGAACAAATAACAAATACCATAACTAGCAAAAATAGTCTGCTGGACAATAAACAAAATTGTTCAATACTGCCTGCAGGACCAACTTTTGGGCTGGACACTTGTATTTCCACCAGAATTTGAAAAGCATTTGAAGGCTACGTGCATCTTGTAGTTCAGTTTCCTTGGAAAGTAATCCAATTTATTTACACACCCCAAGGTTATAAGTATTCACAGGCATCTCCACTAAGAAAAATATTTAAAAGTTTCTAAGAAAAGCTTCAAAAGCAGCAATTTTAATCTGTAGAGAAATTATATCTTTTTTAAATTAAAAAAAAACTGAAGAGGATTTTTAAAATAAATAGTTTCATCAAGGCTTTGTTGTTTTACACCACAGGATAAATATGATGTACAGGTAATTTCACACACATGCACACAAATACTCTCTAAACTTATTTGGATTTGAACTCCTCAAGTTACTCACAGATGACCACTTTAATTACAGATTGCCATCCAAATTTAGAAAAAAAGCAAAATAATTACCCTAGTGGAATGACCTTTTTTTTGCACCATATTGTCCCTTTCAGTAACTGACCATTGGCAGAAAAAATAATTCTGGGGAGAAGAAAAAGTTTCTTCCTCTTAGGTTTCTATTTAAACAAAGTTTTCTCTTAAAAAGCCTTAATACCTTGCTAAAAAAAGCTAAAAATCATTCTAGAATTCAGTCATATGCACCTTCAATCAGTTCAACATTGATTCCTCAGAAGGAATGTGAAGGTAATGGTTGTTACTCATTGATTCAAAATGTGAAGCTGACCCTGTAGTTCTGTTCCCTAAAATAATCTCCTTCCTGTTGCTGACTAGCTCATCCTTCCCTCCTCTGGCGCTGTGTCTTTCCTTTTACATATTAGGTGGATTTTGACTTAATGGAGAGACTTTTCAGAGTGCTGTCTGGTTGTATCTGACTGACAGAAAAGTGGCCCTAATCTTTCTCCAGCAGCTCTGGATTAAATAGCTATACAAATGTGAGAAAGAAGAAGAGATGCATTAATACATTACAAAACAGAGCTGTTTTGTTTGCTTCACAGGTTTGTGAGAAGAGAGCTAAACTAGCCCACTTTATGTGGGGTCCAAATATTTTGATATACTAAAGATATTCATTGTTAATTTATGAATGCAAAATTAAAAAAAATATATTCCAAAGCCTTTTCTCCTTCAGCTTCAAGTAGAACAGAGTGACCACTTCTGTTATTACCAGCTCAGAGAGCCAGGAGTTTGGTCTTAGCCAAGATTCCTACTCTTCAAGTATACTTTGATAGCACCAGGAAAATCTTTCCTACTAGAACAATCCTCTCTTGCATGAGTCTCTTGGCCCTTGCACTTTATTCACATAGTCAGTGGATGACACTGATAACAATGACTGGTTTTTAATATGTAAGCATTTCAGTGCTTTCTGTTTGTTGACCAGCTTTTGACTTTATCATCAGTGATCACAAAATGACATTTTTAGATGCTCTGACAATTAAGGGATGAGGTCACCTTGGACATCTACCTTGGATATTAGGTTAGGACTTTGACACTTTTTTCCCCCAGAATTCTGCATGTTTTACTTTTGGCTGGGTAAAAACTGCCTGGATAACAGAGCCTAGAGAGTGGTGGGAAATGGAGTTACATCCAGTTGGTAGCCAGTCACAAGTGGTGTTCCCCAGGGAACAGTGCTGGGCCCAGCCCTGTTAAGTATCTTTATTGGTGATTTAGACAAGTGGATAAAATGCACCATCAGTCAGTTTGCAGATGACACCAAGCAGGGCTGGAGTGTTGATCTGCTGGAGTGTAGGAAGCCTCTGAATAGTCTGGATTGATGGACCAAGACCAACTCTATGAGGTTCAACAAGGCAAAGTGCTGGGTCCTGCACTTGGGTCACAACTACCCCTGGCAGTGCTTGCACACTTGGAGGAAAACAGTACCTGAAAAGTGGCCCAGTGGAAAAGGACCTGGAGTTTAGAGAGTAAGTCTTATGAGGAGTGGATGAGGGAGCTGGGGTTGTTTAGCCGGAGGAAAGGAAGACTGAAGGAAGACCTTGCTCTGTACTACTACCTGAAAGGAGGCTGTAGCCAGGTGGGTGTTGGTCCTTCCTTCCAGACGTCCAACAGTAAGACAGAGAAACAGGCTCAAGTTTCACCAGGAGAAGTTTATATTTGATATTAGGAAAAAAAAAAAAAATCACTGGAAGGGTTGTCAAGCACTGGACAGGGAAGTGGAGTCACCATCCCTGGAGGTGTTTCAAAGACGTGTAGATGTGGCATTTTTGGTCATTGTTCAGTCTTGGCAGTGCTGGATTAATGGTTGGATTGTTAAAGATCTTTTCAATGTAAATGTTTGTGTGAATGTACAATTTTATTCTTATTTTCTTGCATCTTTTCCAAACCCGTTGCGCTTTTTTTTTTTTTTTTTTTTTTTTTTGTCTTCTAGACTCCTCATTATGCATTTGGTTCTGTTTAGAAAAAAATGACAGTTGTATGTTCATTATCTCTGAATATCTATCTTCAGTCTAAGAATTGTCATTATTAGGGACCATGGATCATGTATGAAAAAGTTATGCAAAAAAGAAATCTTCACTGGTACAAGGACCTTTCCTGAATTTTTAAAACACACTATAGTGTCTCCTTTTTTTTACTGAGATGCTCAGAAATTCATTGGATTTTGGCAGATAAATATGTCTCAGTCATGAATACACTTCTCTATATGGAATTGAATAAGATTTACCCATATTTTCATATCACAGTAGAGTGTTTTCTAGAATTACATTGTTTCATCATATCATAAATGTCTTCTGTAGTGCAAGACTGAATACTGAATAGAAATTACTAGCTAATTTCTGGTCAATTTATCAGCATTCAACTGACAAAACCACACACAATTTCTTGTGGAATGATCAACATGTAGAAGTTCCCTCAAAATTACAGTGCAAATCATGTGGAGTCACAGCCATGTTAGCAAATTCTACTGGTGATTTTGGTCCTTTCCAGGGAGAAGTCTTCAACTGTGGCATCACTTATATCACACTGAATTCTGAAAAAAATCAGGAAAAAATCCTCATTATCTCAGATGTACAAGTATGTCAACACAGCCCACAAAATAAATTTTCCAATTGCATTCTCTATGGAAAACTTTCTTCAGAACATAAAAGCTTCTAAAAATTAATGCATAATATCTAACTGCTCTTAAGCTAAAGATACGATGATTAATATGGATATAATACTCAAATACTCTCACTAAGAAGATCCTAGGTTGCATCAGAGAAAAAAACCCCTAATTTGCATTCCTAAATTTCAAGAATAAATTATCATAGGAAAAAGAAACAAGTGGGTTTGAGTAGTACTGGTTAGGCAGGTTATGGCATTATTTTATCTAGTTGTGAACTGTAGTACTGTAGCAACTAACAAAAATCAGTAAAAATATTTCTTACTCTCTACCCCACCTGTATATAAAATTAGATTGTTAACAATGTTCCTTTTACAAGTTTTATATTTAGTACTACTGTTTAAAATTTCAAAAGAAAATATTTGCTATCAATTTATATATTTTGCATCCCTTGGAAAGTCTAGTACAAATTTTATGTAGTTATTCTTTACAGCTTGAAATCTAGTGCTAAAAAGTAACAAAAATATTTATTCATTTTTACAGAGGTATAATCAATAAACCCATTATCCAAAGATGATTTCTTTCTCTATCTAACATCTTTGGGATATTCAAAGTAAACATAAAACTTTTTTTTAATCTGTTATACAGATGTGGATGCTCAATTGCTCTTTGCCCATACAAACCAAGTTCACCACAAGAGTGAAGATTGTTAGCACCTAGAGTCTGTGCATCTGGGGATCAAATCATAACAGATGTGCAGGAAATAAGAGCTATTAATAAAAAACCTACTTATTTAAGCTTTTATTCATGTCCCACTCTTTAAACAATTTCTTTCCTCCTGTCATCCTCAGTTAGCTTTTTTGTAAAGAGCTTTTTCCAAAGAGGGCATCTGTTGTGTGACAGTGCAAACCTTACCTGGAAACAGATCACAGGGCAAGCCAAACCCTATTCTTCAAGAAGTCTCACCGAGGCATTCTTGGGTCTCAAATTACCTTTCTCATAGCAACAGGAAGTACTGCATCCCTTCAAAACCATATTCAGATAATTTAATTAAGTCTTATATTTGAGCCTTTAACTGATGAACTCATAAAACATTTGCTGACTGAAGGTCTCTTATGGTTTGAGGGGTTTTTTTTCACTTGTGGTAGAACAGCTAATACACACATTTGGCTGTGTTTGGCTCTCTCCTACATATGAGAACAAATACTCAAAATGTGGCTAGAAGTCCGCAACATTTAAGGAATCAACAAAAGGTTTTACAAAAGTAAGCCTGATTTTTTTGCTTTGGACTTAGTTAGCTTTACACAGTCCATTGCATAGACTTTTAGTGGTAATGCCACTGTTTATTCTTAGCTATTTGTATTGTAAGTCACAGCATTTTCTAGCTGTATGACTAAATCCTAGGTAGACTAGTTCTATTCTTAGTAACTTTAATGACTTTATAGAATATCGTGTCTTTTGAATTTAGTCGCTTTTTTTCCTACTAAATTTAAATCACCTTTCCTAACTTCCATTTCTTCTCTTGCCAGATTTTGTTTAATTTCTGGAAAATGGGAATGCATGGTCTGTAGAGGATAAACTTACATCATTATTTTTTTGTCTGTGGTTGTACTTTCCTAGGAGGATTTCTGTTAGGGCCTCACAACAGGAGTGATTCTTGCATGAGAAAAAATTACCAGAACTGTGACAAACTCAACATGGCAAATGTTTCTGTTTGACTTCATAAATTCTTTCCTTAACATACTACTCATATTACTTCCTGGTGAGAAAATGCCATACTCAGGCTATGAATTTCAAAGAATGGTTATACAACTGCAAGGCATCTACGCAGAGATATATCTCAGTGAGTTTGCTTTGGTTGCATTTCTTAGATAGGGACGGACTAACCTAATGTTAAATCTGTCTTAATTTATATTTGTAAACTGGGAGATGGCTCAGATTACTGCCAGGCCTTCAGTTCTTATTCAGAGGCAGAACTTGCAGAATTCCTGAAAATGGGGCTTCTAATAGCTGGATAGTTGCTTGACATACAAAACTCAACAGGAGATTTTACTCATCCAATTCATCAGGACTTTTTGGCTGGAATACCAACTTTACTAGTTTAGCTGTTAAAAGCAGTAATAATTTAAGTGTAAGCACATCAATACCTCTCTTTCCTAGGATCCTGGATATTGCTCAGATATTCTGAGACCTATTATAAACACTGATAGATTGAATTTCTCAACTTTTATGGTTCTGGAGTTTAACAGCTTGTCAAAATGGAATGGTTTTAAAACTGACCTTGTCCATATTTCAAATAAAAAATCTCCCCTTATAATAATTGTATTACCTATATTCTTCCCATTTATAGACAGTAATAGTACTTAATGCTTATCAAACCTGATTTCCTTTTGTGACAAGGTAACCCTTGACTAGATGATGAACAACAATAAGTATCTTAAAAATTTCATTCAGATTATGAGCCAGGATGGAACGAATGCCACAATGGCACCTCCTTGAGTGGAGTATGGTACAGTACAACACACTATGTTTAAAAAAAACAAGCCAAACCAAATAAATAAATGAAAGTGACCAAACCACAAGTAAGAATGGTCTTGTTAGGTAAGGCAAAGCACCATATCAAAAGACTTGACCAGCTTCCAGAGCAGTGAAGTTTGGGTCACCCCTATGCAGTCATGTAGATACACCCTCATCAATTTCCACAAAAAAGAAAAAAAAAAAGACAAAAAAAAAGTCTAACATTTCTGAAGAAAACTTTTCATTTCTCCAGATTCTGCATTGCTTCTCCAGAAGCAATGTGTGGTTTTCAGCACACATTTCCTGAATGCCTATAACCAGCTCAGGAATTACAACATATACTGCTTTGTACATTTGGTTGAAATGGCTATATGAAATTCAGCTATGTGAAAAAGAGAGTGCATGTTGTGTCTCCAGCTCTTTTGGTCAAAACAGGTGGAGACCTTTCTTAAAAGAAGGTTATTTGAGAGGAAAATATATTTAACAAACTACAAAGATTTGGTTAAAGAATGTGAAGATTTGCAGTTGAGGTTTGCTCTTTGTATTGAAACAAAAGTAAGGAAACTATGAACAGAGTTACAGATATAAATATGTATTTAGAAATAGATAGGATAGATAGATAGATAGATAGATAGATAGATAGATAGATAGATAGATAGATAATTAGATAAATAGATTTCTCTTAATTTCTCAGAAAACAATAATTTAATGAAAGTACAGCACATATCATAAACAATACTTTAAAAACCTGAATAGGGATTCCATGAACAAAATCGTGGAAAGGTGCCATGGTCTGAAAAGAAGAGAGATGCATCTACCGTCAAATGCCAAGGGAGAGCTGGTAGACACTTCCTTTCAAATGCTAAACAGTTTTTGTCTAAAAGAATATTCATATTTATATTTCTTACTGCCAGAAAGATGTGTCTGGATGTCAACAATGGGCACTGTTTGTGATGCCAGTAAGAAATTTATAAAAAATGTTACAGGCATGCAAAGGAAAAAAAAAGTGGAGCTGAACTGAAACTAAAAAACATAGTATGGTATTCCCATGAAAAAAAGAGATGTAAATGTGTCTCTCAAAGTGTACAAACCAACTAAAAAAGTATTTTTAAACATTTAAAATATCAGCAAACCAGTTATGGTGTTATTGTTGTACTGACAGTTTACATATTTCTTCATTAAATTATAACTGCATCCCAGCAAGAAGCATAATTAAACATCCTGGTTTTGTTTTGATTTGCTTTTTTCCCAAGAATCTCATAAAATTCTAAAACTTGCAAAACTTAATAGCAGGAAATATGCATCACATGGGAAGCTCACAGAATGTTTTCTACATACATTCAATCTGAGTTTCAGGAGTAAGGTAAGACATATATCTCAGAGGCATATCTTAACATGAGCTTATCTCATTCAAAATTTGGAGGTTGTCTAAGTCATCTCAGATGTCTCAGTCTCCTCTGTATGGCTCACAGGACAAGATTATACAGCATCACTTTCCTATTACAAAATATTTGAAATTAGACCTGTTGTAGGCAAGTGTAGCTTTTACTTTCCCTATTGATCTTTCTTTATCTCAAACCATGAGATTTCTCACTCTTACTTCTCCAATTCTCTCCTACATCCCACCCAGAAGAGTGAGCAAACAGCTCCATGCCAGCTGATGTTAAACCAAGACAATCTTAAAAATTGCCTGTATATTTCTGTTTTGGTCAGTTCATTCATATTATTTAACCTTTTAACACACTTATTAAGGCCATATGTATCAAAAGAAGAGTTTTGAGTATAGAAAATTAACCTGCTTGTTTACCAAAGCTCACAGGCTCATATTTTCCTGAAATTCCAGTTCCTGCAATGTTGTAATTCCATGAGTATAGTCATCACATCTGTTTCCTGGAATTTTTATTTATGTATTTTCTTATTTCACTCCCTGAAGTCACTTATCTCTGGTATTAACATGGGGCAAGTGTGATATGACTGAATCTTGAGATATCTGTGAATTAGAACAAGTTGCTTGTCCCATCTCATTATATAAAGACAGCAAATGAATGTTTTAGGGCACAGGCTAGTTGGAGGCAGAATATAAATTCTGGATGGAAGCATCTCATCAGCTTTTGTGGGGTTCAAAAAAATACAGAACTTTCTGCACAAGACAATAAAAAGATATATTCTAGTAAGGAGAAATGTTGCAGTATAAGAGCTTTCATTTCTACTGTGGGAAAATTGAGTGACAGATAATTTATTATATGGCCAACCAGAATTTTAAATATGTTTACATAGTCTTAAAACTACATACTAGTATTTATCTGTTTACTTCTACTTGTTTCAGTGAGACATTTTGGGAACCAGTGACAGCAATCCCTTTCTCAGTCCCTTTCTCTGTTTTACTGTTTCCAGCATCTCATATTCTCAATTGTGTTAGGCTCTTGTGACCCTCTTCAAGACAACTTTGTAAGCAAAAAAATCACGTAGAGCTTTGTGCTTTTATCAGGTATGCAATGTGACAGTTCTGATGATAAAGCCCCAAAAGGGAAAACAGCCTGCAGGTCTTTGTGCTATTGTGAAATGACAGAAACAATATAATTAGGTTAAAGAATCTAAAACATTACCCACAGCATTGTGTAGGAAACCTTCACAAGCCTTAGTAGTATCATATTTGATAGTTCTGTATAGAGGATTTATAACACATATACCTTCACATTTGAGGATCAAAAAAAAAAGTTTCAAAACTCAAATATAATAAGTGTTAACTTGGTTAAAAGATTATTTAGAGATGTGACTTTACATGTTTGAACATATAGGCCTCCTTATTTTTTCTTTTTTCCCATATAGAAAAAAAGGAAAATAATTTACTTTTATTTATATCTAATTTTAGAAGAGCAATGGAGTGTTATGATTAATAAAGCACAACAATGAACAACAGTTAAAATTAAGTGAATAACTCGAGAATGCTTCAACTACTATATACTCACAGTTTTTTTGCAGAGTCACAACACAAATAGAAAATAAGTTTAAGGAATTCAATCTCAGCTTTAACAGAAAATATGTAATTCCAAATCAAGTTTCCCAGGGCTATGGTAATTAACTAAATATTCAGGCTCACAAAACTTTTGAGGGCTCCTTGGTATTTGAAGGAAGACATGACCTTTTACTTCAAACAAAAGATTAAAACCCAAATCCTTCAGATCTCAGAATTAGTGATCAGTGCGATAGGAGTGGGAACACTGGCTGGAGGCATGATTGATCACTCACCACTGTGGGAGTAGGTTTCTTCCAGCTGGGGCTGCCCATTAGCTCAGGTAGCAGCAGTGAACATACAACTGCTGTAGCAGCCAAGTGCCAAGTGCAAGCAACAAACCACTTCTGGAAAATATGTTCAGAGTTTGGCATGAACGACCACAAGGAGCAAAAGCACTTATATACCACTGCTCAAACTATATGTGCCCTCTGCAGTGTAAACCTAAATCAGCTCAGACTTCTGCTTTAGCCATCTTTCAGAAATGGTAACTGTGAAATACTACTGAAAAGGCAGCAGTTTAAAAAATTTGGAATTTATTTCCAGGTAAAATAAATTTCAATGCAATAAATGTGAAAATATCGTATATATAATTTGCAATTTGATCTTTTCCACTTTATCTAGCCAAAAAGGAAATAAGAGGTGGCTAGATTCACTCCCTTTTCTTCACTGTAGGCAATGGCTACTCTCAGATATTTGTATCTCCAGTGGTGTTATGTGACCCATGTAGAAATATGCAAAGAGCTCCTGAAGAATTACACACTTCACATTCAGACATAGGAAATGAAGTATCAAATAATAATTCACCTTTTAGCAAGGTGTGCTATATTGACTGTGCTCCAGTTAGGAGACTAAATGTTCCTGAGATCATTCTCCAGTGCTGAAGCCAGCTGCCACTGAGCAGCCTGGATACCTAATATTAAACAGAATTATCCTTTGTAACAGATTCACATACTAACTTGCAGTTGTGAATGATTCCTGGAAACGATCACTCGAGTTTTCAGACTGCACCCACGAATGACCTGAGGGACAGGCCAGAGGCACACAAGCTATTGTTCTGACAGTTTGGTGATACACGATGTGCACGGTCACTATTTAATGTACAGCTATAGATGCAGCCTACAGATCATCTATTTTCAGCATTTAAAGTATAAATATCACCAAAATTATGATAAGACAAAACTAATTCAAATAAAAACTTTGTAAATTAGGTGAGTTACTTTTGGTTATTTTCCATAAGTATGTACAAAGCTTGGTATAAATCTTAGGGTGAATGCAAAGCACAACATCAGCTCACCAATAAAACCCACCACACAGGACTTGAAGAGTACTATTTGAAAGTGAAAAGAATTAAGTATTTAGTTTCTATAGCAACCTTTAAAAATTCTGGCAAAGGTGTCATAAGAAAATGTTGTACATCTCAAGTATATACCTCAATTACTGCTATTTTACCTGGATTGTCTGTATATGAACTTTTGCTTGAATTTCAAGATCACAGTCACCACACTATTAAGTCAAATATCGTGCCCTAAACATAGATTGTTCTCAGACTTTCAGACTATAAAATAACACACATAAAAAAAAAAATCGGACAGATACAACATAAATCCTAGATGACTCTTATGATTGGCATTTAGCCAGACATTTATGATGCAACAGTGAAAAATATTTCTTGGTACTATCAGGCAAAAAAAAAAAAAAACCACAAAAAAAACAACCCAAAAAAAGAAAAAAAAAACCCAAGGAATTAACTGGAAAAAAAACCCAAACCAATAAACTTTCAAAATATCTTCTGCTTAATTTTGACATAAAAACTTCAAAAGGAGGTGCTGCTTCAAAGGCAAAAAAAAAAAAATTGCCAAATGTTTCATGTATCTGTACTTGTATATATATCTGAATTTGTAGAAAGAAAGATATTTTGAACAATAACTCTTGCTCAGCACTTACTTTGATATTGTTATTTAACACTACTATTCTTAGAAACTGTTGCATCACTTTAATTTTCCTAAATTTATGGTTCCATAGCTGTTTAATCTAGGTCAGAGGTGCTTCCCATCCCTTGTCTTCCTTATGCCAGTACTAGGACCTATGCAGCCAGATGGTTCAAAATTAGTTAATTTGTCGAAATTTTCCTTCTGGGTGAGATCCTGGATCTACTTTATTGTTTCCAAATATCCATTACAGCTAACATTAGTGGGCTGGAATACCCAATTTGAAACAAGGAGAGAGAAGGAATTCATGGCACTTGACTTAGTTAAAGTAAATTTCAAGTTTTTCAGCATGTTTTCTATGCTATTAAATCCTTCATCAGAGAAAATTTTTCAGCTTCTCATCAAAATTTTTCTCCCTAAGAAGGAGTAACTATAAAATCATAGAATCATCTTTTGCTTTACTCTTAAAAATAGCCTTATGTATAATGTAATTTGAACTTATTTAAAACAATACAATAACTTATTTGTAAACAAATAGTGGTTATATAAGAACCTTCAACAGCAAATGTTTATGAAGAAACTGAGAATTTTTCTTCTGCCCAGATCTTAAAATAATATTCATTAAAGTTTTCTCAGAAGTGTTTCCTCTGGATTGAAAATGTTCTGAAAAAAAGAGTTATACAAAACTTATGGGGAGACAATGTTAGGTCAAGTTCAGGTAGACAATATTCCCTGCTTTTCAAAACTTTTCTACCAAGCCAGTCTTTTCATCATAGAAATTGATCAGGTAATTCAATATTACAGTGCAACTAGGGCTTCAGAGAGACATCTGAGCTTCTCCACAAGGAATAAATATATTAATATACATATCAGGGTTTGTCAGCATAATGAGCAATATTGGGAATAAAAGTATATTAAAATCCTTCTTTTTTCATTGCATCTTGGTTTACTGGAATTTTTCCTTTCATTTGTTACCATACTTGCAAATGTGCATTCTAAGTTTTCTTTTTCAATACAAGTGAAATATTTCAGACCTGTGGGATTGTACACAAGGGAAAATGCCTTAACTTTCTGCTTTATTAAAATAACAGTAAGGCCCCATTAAAACCTTAGTGTCTCCTGGAAAGCTCAGATGTTCCCCCTCTGTTCAGCAGGAATTGAAAGTTGAACCTGAAATACAGGCACATAACAGGTGAAGTCTTTTGATGAATGAAAACTGGCCCAAACATAATAAAATCATAATCTTTTTAAAAATTAACTCCTATGGGTTCCCCCCTAGCCTCAGCTTTATTTAAAATAATATGTTTACTGATAAGTTTCATATATATGCTTGCAGAATTTTTTCTGGTGATTGCAGCTCCTCAGGCAGCCCAGATATTGGCTCTGAAGAGACATCCTGGGTTCTTTGCAGGGTGGATAAATACCCAGATCCCAGGATAGAGGGCATTGGATAGTAGAGGAAACGGATATGTTGAGGAGAATTGGGAAGATGACAGAACCCAGTATCTTTTTTTTTTTTTAATAAATAGATCCTTGTACAATACTGGGAAATTGTTAAAGAGATTTGGGGGATTTATAAGAACAACAAAGTGGAAAGGTAAAGACAGAGGGAAAGAAGACCTCAAGAACTGGTAGGAGAAATTTGGCCTAGGTCCAAATGGTTGTTAAACACCAAGCAGAAGCAATTCAATATAATAGAGTCAGACTAGGAGACAGTTGAATGCTGGGGGAAAGGCTGACAGAGAAAAAGGGGCATCATTAAGTGGAAACAGGATTTTCTTCATACAAGGACTATAAGAGCAGCCTAAGAGGAAAACAATCTCTGCAAAATGAGAACAATGGAATAGTGATGAAGAAAGTAACATGCTAAGGAGAGAGACAGGCAGAAAGCCCCAGCTACATAAAAAATGAGGGTGCATCTTGTGAATGTTATCAGCAAATTTCATAACGTCTGGCAAAACAGATAACATCCACTCATGGATGCTATTTGCTTCCATACAAGGTGCTGTCAGCTGGAGCTGGCAGTCGCCCCATGATCCAGGCTGCTTGCCTCAAAATGACTTGTTAACATGTGCAATACCATAGTGAAAACATTGGTGATTTCACTTTTTGTGCACAACTCACTCTAATGACATTTTTGCACACATCTTCTAGAGGACTACCACTTCCTCTTGTTCCCAAGAGGGACACTTCTCATTAAATGGGCAGCTTTTATGCAGTTTATTATCTTTTTCAGTGTCTTTCCTAAGTCTTATTTATCATGCACTGTTTGATTCCACTTTGAAGAAAGACTTGCTGAATTGTTGATTTCCCTGGGGCTTTTCAATGCCCCATCATTATAGCATTTGAAGACATTGCCAGATGATGTATATCTTTACAACACCTTCTAAGTGAGGAAGCACTCTAATCTGAGTTTGAAGATAGAACTCTAAGAGCTTCTAATAATTCTGTGTACCCATTTTGAAAGAGATTGCTCTTTACAGATCATACATTCCAAATCAAATTTGAATAGATTCTTATGTTTGGGGGATTCTTATATTGCAGCTCTGAGCATTCAGCCATTGGCAATTAGGTCTTTAGAATCTCAAACTGGTCACCCTAAAATGAAGGACACCATCCAAAATGTTTAGGCAGGTTTCCTAACATTGTATATACTGATGGAGACACTGAAGGGATTTAAGTTTGCCTGCTCTTGTGGCTTTCTGTTTCGTGGGCTATGAAATTATCTGTTGCCTTCATAAATACTCCCTCAGCTGCACAGGAACACAGGATGAAAACCAGAAAGTCATTGGCTAATAGCTTTAACCATGGATTTTTGTTCATAAATCTTTTTAATACATTATTTCAAATTCCTGGATTTTTTCAAAGGAAGCCAAGATGGGTAAGGATTGTCATTTAAGAAATTTTAGCATAACATTAATATTAAGAATCCCTTACAGCTATTTGAAAACCTAGATAGAAAACCACGCAAAACAAATGCATATGCTCCAACCTAGGTAATTCTGGGAGTCTGTAATTCTCTTCCATAGTTAGTGAGCCAGTCAACCTCTTAACCTTTCTCTTCAATGGGAGAAAAGAAAGAAATGAACAACAAAAAGAAGAGAGACAAAGTATTAGTAGATAAAGAAATAATTTATTTCTCCACAACAGTAATTGCATAACACTAGGAAGATGAAGCTCAATACATACAGCTTCCTTTCATGACTCGACAGGTTATAAGGCATATTTATTCAATGCAAGTGTGTATATAGATGTATAACTATACAAAACTATCATGCTAAAAAAAAATTTATACAAACCTACTGTAACTCCAATAAGAAAAAATACCCTGTCATTACTAGGGATATTTTCCTACTTATGTGTTTTTCATTTGTATCTGAATTATTCATGTTTTCTATATTTAATATGCCCACTTAATGGGGAAAATGTTGATGTTAAGATTTTTTGAAAATATATGCTGAAGTATTCCTAGGAAAATGCACTGCTTCACTTAAACTCTGATACTCTCATCTTCAACAAATCAGAATTTTCACACCAGAATAATTCAAGCCCTTTTTTATCATAAAACAGATAACAAGAATTTTGAATTTTTTCTTTTGAACTGCTCATGGCAACAAGCAAATACATGTAGCCTACAGACTAATCATATAATATAAGCTTAAAGAAACATGAGTCTTCTTTGCCTGCTTTAACCTGTTCTAGATGGCATCGACAATTTGGGCCTACAAGGGTCTATATTTTCATCTATAATTTTCAAAGCATCTTCTAAATATGATAGTACAGAGAAAGGCTAAACTGTTAATGGATTCTGCCAGTTTTTCTGAATCTTTCCAAAATTTTTTGTCTCACTTTTTGGTAAATCTTATTTCTGTATTCCTTAACATGATTCTTCAAACTCATGATCTCAGCAGATCATGGAATTATTGAGAAACACACGTTTACATACTCCATTTTCATGTATGAGCATGTAAATGTGACTTCAGAAAACCTCTTCTTCCATCTATAGAGTTATCAGGTGTCTGCAGTTTTATGTTGAAGAAAAAGAAATCTTTATTGCCTCTTTTTGCAATCTGATAAATTAAAAAAAATAACTCTGTCTGTTACAGAAAGAATGGTTCCATCTTTCTTTATAGACAATATCAAAGTATCAAAACTACTATTTTCTTTTTTCCAATTATGTCCCAAAGTACTTGAACATACTGATTTTTTTCTGGCTTTAGTTCAGTCGAATAACTTTTTTTCTCTAAGAGTTTCTTTCCAAGTTCCTGAGTAGCAAGCTGCATCTAGATAATTATCCTATTCCAGCCTATAAAGAATACAGCTCTGGGACTTAATTCCAAATGTTTAACTTATCAACAGTGAATTCTATGTAGTTTAAAGCTTTCATTTCAGATTACTATGCTGAAAGAACTCTTTGGGGGTTTTTCCAGAATGTCAAACACACCTAGTTTTCATCCTGTCCTCTGATTGAAATTATTACTTGCTTGTACATCAAAATAAATTTATATTCACTCTTTTTGAAATAAATATTTTCAAATTATCCCTTCCATCCTGATATAAGTTTAAAATTAACATGTTTAACTTCAAGGGGCTCTAAATCAATCTGTAAATGTATAATAAAAAATATATCTTCTTATAAACCTTTCTAACAAGGACTCTTTTTAAAATCCTACTTTAAGTACTCTGTTGATTATAGAAAAGATTTTTTTGGATACGTATTGATTTTGCAGCCTAATGTAAAATGGGATCATATTGTCCAACCCAAACCAAGACTCAAACTAAAGTTTTTTGCACTTTCTTCCACCGCCAGACGTAAAAAGATCTAAGTAAAGACAACATTTTGGAAATAGTTGTGCATATATTCTTGTGTCTTCTCCATGAGGTTAGACATTTGTTATCTTCCTGGAATTAAACCTTAAAACTACATCAGTCATAAAAAGTTAGTGAACTGGATATTTAGCACTATATAACTGGTCATATTGATCACATTGCCTGCAGTGTTATTTTTACAGACAAAAATGAAATCAATATTAGGATACAAAACAGCAAAATAGGTCTTACCACCATTCTTATGACACTTGTTAGAAGAAATGTAGCTTTGACTGTTGTTAAGATCTTGTTAAAAATATGCAGCTTTGTATTGCTTGATTTTGGGGTATTTGTATGGTTTTGGTTTTTTTGCTTGGTTTTGAGTTTGTTCTGGGTTTGTTTTGTTTTTGGGTTTTTTTGTTGGTTGGTTGGTTGGTTGGTTGGTTTGTTGAGTTCAGTTTTTTTTCCTCCCAGAAAAGAAAGCTTCCCTCAAAATCCAAGAAGGAATGACTACATAGTGACCTACAGAAAATAATTGTCTTAGAATATCTGATCTCTGGTTTGAGCAGGTTTTAGGCTTTGGTATAACTTGTACAGCTCAGTTCTTGCGTTTCTAGATGAGGAGAGCAGATTGAAACCTGGAAAATATCTCAGATGAGAAACACAAAAAAAAAATGGTCTTCAAGCCTGTGGTACTCTCACAAAACCATTTATTTACCCCATTAAAACTATTACAAACTTTCCAGACTTTAGACTGGTGCAAGCAGTTTAGATTATATCCTCCAGTCCTCTTCTCACCAGTCTTGTAAAATGAGTAGTTTGACCAGCTTTGTTTTGCTATTCAAAGATGTTTACCAAAATAATTATGCAACGGATGGAATTACATTTGTCTTCAAGTATAAGGAAAAGACACTCAGTTCATCACTAGAAAAGGTCTTAGAGGACATCAAGCATTGAGAATGTAGTATTTATATCAAACTGCAATTCCTCATGGTTTCGGGTGTTTTTAAAATACTGTAAATACAATCCCGTGTTTGTTTCTTAAAAATCCATTAAATGTGTAAGAATTCATGTGAACTAGTAACTGAACTAATTCTATTAAATATACTTTAAAAATAGAGGGGAAATATACTGCAAGGAAAGATTTCTGAAAAGCCAAAATATTTTTGAGACTAACAAATTAATAAAACACCAAACCCCAAAATATTAATTTTGCTGCAGAAAGGGTTTACTAAAAGATTTCATTCAGATTTCAGTCTTCCCATGTCAAAACTATGTTATGGCCCCACTGGGCAGCAGGGGAAGAGTATGGCAAGTCCTCTCCTTGAGGAGAAAGAAGCAGCAGAGACAACGTTTGATGAACTGGTCACAGCCCATATTCCATGTCCTCTGAGCTGCTGCTGAGTGGAGATAAAGAAGTCAATCCCTGTGAAGGAGTAAGCAATGGGGGAAAGGTGTTTGAAGATTTACTCATTGTTTCTCATTACCCTACTCTGATTTGACTGATAATAAATTAAACTTATTTCCCCAAGTCAATTCTAGTTTGCCCATGACAGTAATTAGTGAGTGATCCCTACCTGCCCTTATGAACATTTTGTTATCCTTTCTTTCCCCTGCCCAGCAGCTTTGGTATGCACATGATTTCCAGCCAGGGTCAACTTGATGCCACTTATTTTTCTTCTAGGCCTTTATTCACACCCCCTGCCCATTCCCCCCATAATTAGTCCCATCCACAAAAGATTACATGAACTTATTTTCCTGAAGATAGTCTGATTTATGAATGAACATTGTCTTTGAATTTATACCATGCATCTAGAGAAAATGCAGATACACTGACTAAGGCATAGATACAGACAAGGAGAGGAAATTTAGGCCTGTTAAATCAATACTTTTTTTTTTCTGGGAATGAAAAAAGTAATTTGGAAACATCAAAGTCTGGCCTGTACAGACAAATCAGAAAAACCTTATAATTTTTCAAGTTTGAAGCTACAAAATGTCTGTTTTTAGGTGAGCACAGATATCTGCTGTATGTTGGAGATACCACCAGGATATCACCAAGTGTCACTATCTGACACCCAGAAAGAGGTAAGACATTGCTTTAGTGGGCTGATTGGCATCTTCACATGCATTTAAGAAGGCTGTGAGCAGACATGCTGTAGGACCAGAAGCTTCCACTTGAACAAAGACAGACTAAACTGTTTAGAGAAAATGTTAGAGAGGGTTAATTAATATCCTAAAGAAAGAGGTATATATAAAGAGATATTTTAATGAACAAGAAAAAATAGAAAACCTAAGCTGAGAAAAAAATAAAAGGTATTTGAAAGATTTTTTTTTTGCCATTTATATTTCTACTGACATATAATGTGTTTTGTCATGAAACAGTCATTACTCAGAGCACTGTGCCTTTGCTAGTGCAGTAAAATGTGTACTCTTAAGCATATGGTTATTCCCCAAAAGTCTTTGCTAAAGGAAAAGAAAATTATTCCCATTTTTCCAGATGAGTTTGATAGTGACTTAATGATTTCAATTGACCTCCAGTGTTTCTTTTCATGTGCCAGCTCTGCACCTCATTTGACCTCAGGCTTACAGAAACTAATTAAATATGAACACAAAGACAACTTTAAAATTCCAGAGCCAATACAGATAACAAAAGAAGACTTCCTCTACTTCTTTTTCCTATTTTTTTTTGAAGAAAGGAGCTCTATATTCTGAGCAAAAACCACAGACTGTCCTAGTTAATAAGATCATCTGGGATCAATTACTACCAGGCATGATTCTTTATTCCAGATGTGAGAACGAGATAGCTGCCTATCTCTATAGAAAATGAGCACTGACATTCACCTGAAAGATTTATGCTTGCATCATTTTCGAACACACACATTTGTGGGGGCTACTGTCCACTATGGTTCTCCTGAAGGGGACAATTAGTGAGGAAAATGAGCTTCTATAAAACCTAGCACCATCTAAAAAAAACCATATGTTCTAATTTTTTCTCTAAGTAGTTGACAACTGATTTCAAAGAATTACGCCTGCATGTACATGATCTCTATTAAATACAAATTTCTTCCCAAAGAAGTATGCATTTTCGAAAGACAGTCTAAACCTGAACTGCTGGAGGAGATGGTTCTATCTTCTTCCCTGAATACTCTGCGTTTTCCATCCTCCTCCAGCTCTTCCACTCATGCAGCTATGCAGCCATCCGGACCAAGGATATGATACACTGGAAACAAACAAACAGAAATAACACCAAACCAATCAGGTTTAGCTCAAGCATGATTTTGGCTTTCACACAAGCATGAGTCCCACAATATGCAGGGAAGTTAAGATTTTTGATATCAGGAAGCTTATAAGGCAATTTAAGTCAATAACAAAATTAAGTACAAAGAGGAAAATGAGATGATTTTCATCACCTGTACAGTGCAGTGTTTACAAAGAAGCATCCTGTAGTTTAGTCTTACTGTACCTTGTATGGCAGTTTTGCAGAACACTGAGCTTTGATGAAGGTGCTTTTTTCACATGCTGCAAACTGGTGATCAGCAAAAGGACAGGCTGAAGAAGCCACAAGGTCAAGTGTTACAAAACAAAATTTATATAGTCACATCCACTTTGATAAGAAGTCCCAGCCACTGAGATGTTTCTTGCATTTTTCTATACAATACTATTGCTGAACCAAATAACCTCATCCCAATGTACTGCACCATAAAAGACTGCCTAGTATGATATAAAGAGTGCCAAGTGCTGTAGTGAACACATACCAACTCCTTCGAGACAATGCATGCTCAATATTTAACCAGAAAATTAAAAATACGGCAACAAAGAAGCCCCCGGGCAAACAAAAATAAACCCCCTCCAACCAACTAACCAACAACAAAAAAAAAAAAGAAGAAAAGAATTTTAAAAAGAAAAAAAGCAACACAGAAAGTCTGTATAACAGCCATTTTCATTGCCTCATCTTCTGCTTGCAGCTTCCAGATGGACAAACAATTTTCATGTCTCTGGTCTAGTGCTGTAGGCTTTTCACTTTTCAGAATATACCTGAAAGCATCACTTGCTGTAATCCTCCTTATCAGAGAATGGATATTGCCCTACCAGCTATAAGATTTCCTGCATGTTGTACAACTGAGTGTCCATACAGGATGTCTACATGTAGGTGTCCAAGGCACTGGAAAGGCCGGAGAGTTGATCTTGTAGAATTTGTTTGTGATTGAAAGCACAGGTGAGTGAACGAACTCAAAAAAGACTAACCTGCTCCAAAACTGCTTACTACAGATGCAGGAGTTTGGGAGCTTCAGCATAGAAGCCTTGTCCATCGCAAATAGGCTTTTATTATGCAGGTATTCCATTGCCTGTACGCTGTTCTCTGCTTGGAAGGCTGCAATATATTCCTGGAGCCAGCAGGTGGAGAAATGCTTCCATTTAATAAAATATCCGTGGGGAAAGAAAGGCAAGTTCAACAGCTATGGAGGGAAAGCAGCTATATTTTCTAAATCTATTCCTTCCTGATCATGAAATCTATTCCAGTCAGTTTCCTAGGTAACCCTATGAAACTGAGAATGCTAGTAGAGACTAGAGGAAGTAAAAAAAAAAAAAAAAAAAAAAAAAAAAAAAAGCCAGATTTAATTTTAAATTAACCTTCCATGACATAAGTTAAGAAATGTCAGCTTTGTTAGGATTCAGACATTTAGGGTTTTTTTCCTCATGCACACAATGGGTTGTAGATGACACTGGCGTTTTCACACAACGACTTGGAATGATTTTATAAGATACTAGAACTTTGCATCTATTTTTTTTTTAAGATTCACACACTGGCTTCTCCCCTTCCTTTTGTACTTGAAACATAGTGTTTTTATTGATTATTTATACTGAATATAAGCATGAAAACTCATACTAAGGAATATGATCATCATACTGTCACTTTCATGCACTTTAATGGGGGATTCTTCTCAGATAACAGTCAGCAGATGACATATTAACATTGAAATAGAACAATAGATAAATAGATAATAGAATATTCTTATCTGTTCTTCAAGGAAAAAATAAAGCAGATTGTACTGGAATAAAACTGCATTTAAAATGTACATGGAATTAATGTAAAGCAAAACCAGTCACCCTACCCTTTCACAAAATGAATTTTTTTGCCCTATTTATTCACACCATCCACTTTCTGTCTGTATTGAAAGCATGGAGACACAGACTGTAAAATGCTCTGGATGAAGACAGCCTATAAATCAAGGAAAAAATAGAACAACGTGCTATGATTATTTTCAAATTCACATGCATCTACTCTAGCTTTTTGTAATTTACAAAGTATGCATGGGTCTGAGGTATAGAAAGGAGAAAAAAGATAGAGATCTGTATATCTCACCACAGCACTGCTCACAGAATCCAACTGGGTCAGCACAGTGGACCAACAGGTTGATAAATTTGGCCATTATATTTTATATACCAACTTTCCAGGGAATTTTAAGGGTACCAGCATTAACTATAATTATAATTTAAGCAGTTACTTTGCCTACTTTCTATTATTTCTTTTCAACCTCAATCCATCTTTTTTTCAAAACTCCTTGATGATAGGCACAAGTAACAATATGTAGCTATAGCTGCATCTTCTGCTCTGCAGGCTTTCAGCAAGAGACCTGCAGTAAAATTTAAGGGAGAAACCTGATTTTGCCCAGCCTGGTCTTTATGTACTGATAGGTTTAATCAAATCCACAAGCTAAGCATCTGATGTAACCACACAGTGATATAATTTCTAAAGGCAGTTCCTGTAAGATTTGTCGTTTCAGGAAAGTTTTTATACACAATTAAGAGATGTTGCACGATCAGTGCTCAGTCAAGGTATGTCTTCCAGTACCCAAAATACTTACTAACATTTTCAATGAAGTAGCCTTTGAAAAAGCAGGCAACCAGATTTCTAGAGAGTGCAGAAGAGCTTTTCAACTGGTGCTGCCTTTCGGCCTCACATAAACTGATTTCCATTTCATGCCTGATTTAAAATCACAATTCTCATTAATATGGGCATTTTCTGCATTTTAGTTGTGAGGAGTTAAATGCACCTAACATGCAGCCTTTCCCTGCTAAGATCCAGATCAGCTAGCATTAATCAGACCTCAAACTGTCCAAGATTTTTCACCATTTTTAGAGGTTTCTGTCACAGCTTCACTGATCTGTAACCTCTCCAGCATGCTCTGTGTCAGTGTCTGCGGTGAATGGTGCTGAATGAAGGCTGCATTTGGGATATTTGCAATCCTCAACAACCTAGGAAACCAGCCATATCACAGTTTACAAGTTCAGCTAAAACTGAAGCCTTTTGTCTTCACCTGTGCAGGTGAAATCAGAAATAAACCTACTTAGCCTGTGCCTTGGACAGACTGTAATCCAGAAACCCAAGCTAGCCTGCAACTACACCTGAATACTTGTGCCCTGTCACAGGTTACACAACTTACATTTGTTGTCAGTCAGGTCTCTGGAGGTAAACTTGGATGTGCCCCATACAGACATGCCTTAGAATTATGAATTAAAGGCATTTATTGCAATTGATAGGTCCTTTCTAGGTAAAATTTTCTGAGCAATATTGGCTTTTAATTGGTTGAGACATTTTAGATATTTTTTCTAAATATAGAAAAAGCAAACCTCAGCTGCTCTCTAGTTACCATAGCAACTGTAAGGTATTATGACACTTATCTGAGTGCATACATATAGCATTTTCAATGTATAAAATTAATATCTGAATCAACTTTTATATATGCTGAGAATTGGTTTTTTTTTCATTTTGCCTGTTTTACTGGTGACCATTTAGTGGAGAAAAAGGAGCAGAAGCCTGTTAGAATACTAGTAGAATAATAGAATTATTTAGGTTAGAAAAAAAAATCTTTAATATTGAATACAATCATTAAGCCAGCCCTGCCAAGTCCACCACTAAACCATGTCCCCAGGTGCCACATCTATACATCCTTTAATTATCTCCAAGGAAGGTAATACCACCACTTCCCCAGCCCGCTTGTTCCAATGCTTTTAATGAAAAAGATTTCCTAATATCCAGCCCAAGCTTCCTCTGGCACAACTTGAGACCATTCATTGAGACCTATCACTTGCTACTTGGGAGAAATCATCACCCACCCCCTCCCACCGCCCCCCCAGCCCCTCCATGGCTAGGTAGATGTGAAGAGCAATAGATTTCCCTCTGACCCTCATTTTCTCCAGGCTAAACAGCCCCAGCTCTCTCAGGTGCTCCTCATAAGCCTCGTGCTCCAAACCCTTCATCTGCTACCCTTCCCTGGACATGCTCCAGCACTTCAGTCTTTATTGTAGTGAGGGACTCTAAACTGAAAACAGGATTGAAAGCATGGCCTCACCAGTGCTGAGTACAGGGGGCCAGTCCCTTCCCTAGCCTTAGGGTGGTAAGCCTACGAGTAGAAATTTGGGATTCACGACCAGTTTGTGTAATGCAGGTAAAATATATAGCTGCTGAACTGCTGAATTAGTAATTGGAAAGGAATAAGTTGCATATAGAGTCCAAAAATAGATGGACATGAACAAACCAATAGGACATAAATTAACAGTGAATTAACAGCACTATACCAAGCCACACAAAACCAACTTCTTCTATAAGCCTAATTCTCAGTAACCTGATTTTTCAGATACAACTTACTTATGCATTTGTTTCCCTGCATTTTTAGTAACATCTCACTTGAACTGCCATGAGAGTGTGCGAAAGATAGCAGAAGCATGTTTAATTTATCTGAAAGCAACATCAAGTTATGTTCAAGCCAAACTGCAAAACTAATTATTAAGACTGTTTTTGACATTCATAATGTGTCATGGTATGCAAAGTAGTGTAGTTTTAATTTATCATAGAATCATGGAATGGTATGGGTTAGAAGGGACCTTAAAATACATCCAGTTCCAAACCATCTGCCATGGGCAGGGATGCCTTCCACTAGACCATGTGGTTCACAACTCCTTCCAACCTGGCCCTGAACAATTCAGTGACTGGATATCCACAACTTCTGCAGGCAACCTCTTCCAGTGACTCAAACCATAATCGTGAAGAATTTCTTCCTTAGAGACATTCTTAATCTACTCTCTTTCATGTTTAAAACCATTGCCTCTTGTCCTATCATGAAATATTCTGCTTTTCTTGATTTAAAAGTTATTAGGTGGAAAAAAAAAACAAACAAACAAATGAGGGGATCTTTTGAACTGTATTTTCAATTCTCTTTTATGTAACTACTATTGTGATTAACCCAGTTATATATCAAATCAAGCATTTGTCAGCCCTCAATTTCAATAATGCAATTTAAGGCAACTTAACATAGATATCAGTTTTGTATCACCATATTAGTGCTCTTCTGGGCAGCCACTTCAAAAGAAAAACAAATCACAAAATCTCTCACTGACTGAACTGACATAAAGGCTTAGATGTTTATTTCAACAGCTTCAGCTACAATAAGGAACATCACTGTGCTTGAACACATGGTGTGTCTTCAGGAGAAAGGTATCACATGCAGCTCAAAATGACTGCTGAGAAGACTCCCACGCTCTGAGGTAAGGATTCCCTTACTAGCAGCAACAGGAGCAATTCCAGCCATCTCTGAGCTAGGCACTATAGCAGGAGGGTTTCTATTGCTCATAAAATATGTGCTGACTGCTTTGAAGTAACCTTGGTGCTAATGGTTCACACACTGTAATTTTAGGAACCACTTCTTAGAGGTTGTTAGGCGTTTGCTACAGGATACATCAGCATTATGTTGGAGAAAGGTGCGGGCTTCCTTTGCCCATACTTGACCAAGTGTGAATCAGCTCTGAACTGAACCAAAAGCTGAATAGGCAGAATATTTTATCTTGGGCTCTCTGCTATCCTAAGACAGTCACTCTACAATCAGCTTATGGTACAGGCAGAGTGAATCCACATCTGCCTGCATCAGACCTACTGATTTCAGGAAGGAATAAGCACCTTAGGGGGTCAAGTACTCTTAAGTAATTTGGGCTTTAGCGTCTAGATATAAGGCTCGTATAAGGGTATTGTTAGGATAAGCAAATGCATCAGTGACTCATGTTCAAAGTTTATGTGTAAAACTAGAGTAATACTCAACTACTCTTATCCCCTCAAAGAACCAGTTCCCTTTTACTTCCAGCACTGGAACAGGCTCCCCAGGGAAGTGGTCATAGCACCAAGCCTGACAGAGTTCAAGAAGTATTTGGACAATGCTCTCAGGCACCTTGGGGTGTCCTGTGCAGGGCAAGAGTTGGACTTGATGATCCTGATGGGTTCCTTCCAACTCAGCATATTCTGTGATTTAATGGTATTTTTTTATTTCCATGCCAACCGAAATAACCAGATGAGAGAAAGCCAAAGCTCTGAATGTAGAGCTGTAGACAGAACCTACAGCTTCATATTATTAATATTGCAATATTATCTGTCCCGACAACACAACACTGTTTCTTTAGTCAACATTTGCATTCTTCCAAGAAACACTATTCAGCTATCTGCTGTCAGTGGAGAAAGTCCTGGCATAAAATAGCAATTTATAAATATATGAAATCCAGAATTCTCATCTCTAATCTTAAATAATATTTAAATAATACTTAAAGATAAGTAATGCAATAATGAAAATATCTGGTGATATGTAGCAATTTCATGGTATGCATTACTCTACTTACTCTATTTAGAAGTTTCAAACGTGATTTTAAAATCAAAACAAGATACTAAAACTGCCAATACCGCACCCTAGTTTGCAAGTACCAGTACTGATGCATTACGTTAGAACGTCTTAATTTTAACAAAATTAAAATTAAAATTTTAGTGTTGATCATGGAAATACCTAAATAGATGCAACATTCTCAAGTGCAAGTTCTTGTGTCCAAGAAGGATGCACAATGAAGCTCTTCCTAAAATCCTTTTTAAGTCTTAAACACTCAGAATATAATAATAAAGTATAATAATATATTATATGTAAAATATTGTAATACATTGATTACTTGAATTTTTAAATTATAACTTCATTAAAATTCTACCTCAGTTCGTGTTTGATAAAAGCTTACTTTTCACTTTCTCGAGAGGAGAAATGAAAGTCCTACATAATTTCCATTCATGTAGGACTATATAATTTAAATACAAATGCAAAGAAATTTAAACTATAGTTTAAAAATAAAATATTTTAAAAAGGTGAATAGATCTCTACCCTCTTTAAATCCTCCTTATTCTGTAATGGAACTTCAGTGATATTTAAGAGATTTTTGTCACTTATTTCACCACAGATTTCTGCTTTTACTGATTTAAAATATGATTAATTATACCCAGAACTGAGTTCTTAAAGCTCAGAAGGAAGTTTTTGGTAGCTGATTAATCTCAAACAGTTCTTTCTTAAGATTTCTTTGTATCAAATAGAGTATTCAGCCCTGCAATAGAAGTGTCTTCTGACAAAAGGGGGGTGGTTGATTTGCAGGAAGGTAACTGAGCAAAGAGAGTTCTGTGTTTGCTGAGGGGCAAAACCACATCTTTGCAGCCTTAGGTAGAAATGCATTTCTCCACTAGTTTCTGTATTGTGGCCTAAACTCCTCTAATTCTAGTGGACATGATGAAAGATGTTTTCTCTGCACCTAGTCTTGAATGATACATTTTGCTTATAAAAATAAGTATGCAAAATATTGAAGAGCAGGTTGAATTAGAAAGAAAATTCTCATTTTTGAATTGTTTTTGAAAGCAGTTATGCAAATATTTATTGGTGAGATTGAACTGTTAAAGTACATCTGTCATACAGTATGTGTTTTCAATATACATTTATGTAATTTTTTTTAAGAATATAGGTGAATTCAGTATCAGCACTAATAAATACTTTCATCTTAAAAGTGCTGACTGGCCACTCAAATTGGTGGCACAAATATTTTATATTAATATATTATATGTTTATCACCCAATATAAAAATAAATTACATAATATCTGCTATTTATGATTTATTATGGTTAAAGAAAACCCATATTTAAAAAGTCAGGTGTTTATTGCAGTCATTATATCTTCCAGATTTTATTAAAATCTGTGCATTAATTACTGCATTGGTCCACTCTAGCTATGTTGATCCACAGTATACACAAGCATGTGTGTATATAACTGTATAAAATGAGAAAGTCCATAAGAAGATGCAGTTTCTGATATGTAATCTTAATGTCTGCTAAAAACAGCCAGACATGCATTAGCACAGATGAAACATGCTAGTAGTAGAAGACATTTAACCCTAATATTAAAAAAAAAAATCAAATAAATTGCTCAGAACACTGAAGTTAGCAGGTGCATTTCACAATGGCAAAAAAACTTGTCTCCTTGAGGACTTTCAAAACAATGGAATGATATTTACAAGATGGTGAAATGCCAAAAATTTATCATCTTTCTTGACAAGATATGCATACATATCTCAAAGCACAGGACTAGTGCTGTGACTAATTTCACTCTTTGTTGCAAAACAAGTACAACTTTGCATATAGTTTCCAAGTGAAATTTTGAATATCAAACTGAGCTTGACTAAATTAGTGCCTGCGTTGAAACAGCATCATCTTACCTACTGTGATAAAATGCTGGTTTTGGTGCCAAATTAATTTAGAGCACAAAATTGGAAGTTTTTTGAAATATGGAACAAGTCAGGTATCCAGCACCACAGCCATCACAATTTTAGGAGTATTAATAAACGAAACTAAACTTTGTCATGATCATTCACCTCTCTGTTGAAAGAGAAACATCAATCAAAATTAATGAAATCAAAAAAGAAAAAAACGTTCATTTTGGTTTGAACTAAATGGTTCAGAAGTCAATCACTTTTTAGTGAGGGAGGAAATGACAGGCAGAAAGAGAGTGATGAACTTCAACTAACCTGTTCTAATTCTGTCAAAATAACTAAGATGTGTAATGATTACTTTATCTTCAAATGTATCTCTGTTCATATCCATATTTTTTTCTATAATTGCACATGATCTTGTATTTTTAAAATTATTCATTTTTTGTCTGGTTTCCAAACCAAGTGAGTTAATTCAGCTATACATTGAATGACAGACTTTAATTTAATGATGTTTAGATTTAAAACCATTAAAATGATAAAACAATATTTGTTGTATTCCAATTTTTCTGAAATCAGAAGAGTTTTTAATCAGCTGTGGCAGTTCTTATAATTTCAGGATGACATCTTGAAAGAACACAATCACACAGACAAAATACAAACTAGAGTTTTGTAAACATAGCAACAAACATCCTCCAAAAAGTGCTGGCATGTAGCTGTGTCTTGGTCATGCAAAGAACTGCCTATGCCTGTGTCAGGTCTAACTAGCAGGGAATTTTGGCCCCAAGGCTGGCTCATGCACAGCCTGCTCTGACCCCTCCCCAGAACAGCTGAGTCTGGCCCTCTGGGCTACAAGTGTGGTCAAAACCTGCAACATCAACAGCCAAGATCACACTTGTCACCAAGTGTGAAGGGATGTTTTGTACAACTCTAAGATAAGGATGATTTTCAGTCAGTCTTATATTCCCCCACTTAAAGTGGTTAGAGTGAAAAACATCTGTTGTATGGGTTAAGAGGTGGGAAAACCAAATAAAATATGGAAAGACCTAGCGCAGGCCACGCTTAGAAACATATAATTCCTTTCTCTTCTGTAGTATTTCACTGTATGTAATAGATAATAATGATATTTATCACTACAATGATAAGTTTTAACACAACTTTAGAGCTGGTTTCTTGCTTTCTTGTTTTAAGATCAATTTTATCCATTAATGAGCCTTATTCTACCAGTCCATTCTAAAACAAGTTAGAAACTGTGAGAAAAGTACTACTGACAGTGTGACTACAATGAAGGGGAATGACAGATTCTCCCTTCAAGGGGCTGCTTGATCTTGAGACTTCAGTCCTCTGAACCTCCTAGTCAGAAAGTACCCATACTTAACTTGGCAGAAGCTTAATAGTTTTCAAACTGCTTGGCAATTGGCAATACTTCTGCATCAGAAGATCCAGATGTGAAAAGGAATAACCTCTTTTTCTTCCTTAAAGACAGAGAATGAGTCTTCAATAAATTCTTTCTTTGCTATATGTTAGAAAAGTTACAAGAAACTAAAATATAGGTCTCATATTTACCTTTTTTTTTTTTTTTCATTTACTTTTCCTCAACATCTTGGCCCATAGTAAAACTGTTTATTTCTTGAAAACTCTAAACTTCCTGAGCATGACTTTTAGTTTTGTGAAAACATTTATCTTGGAATGGAAATCAAGTAAAATGTTTAAATAATATAAACAATAGTTATTAGAAAATTTTACATTATTATTACAGGCAAAGTAAAGCCTTTATAAATATTTCAAAATATCAAGTCCACAGACTAAGAGAAATTCTAAATAAAGTCAATAAACAATAAAATTCTAAATGAAAATCAGAGTTCAACCCAAATTGAACATGTAAACATTGCCACTGACATTGACTGAAACAGTAAACTTATGATATGTGATTTCTTTTTTTTTTTTTAATTTCTTGCATTTCTTCTGAAAGCCACTAAATAAATATCCATGAGTTAAAAAAAAAATAAAATTTGCTCATCATCTTCACATATGTTCTGCTCAGTTTTGCCTGATGAGTTCTCTGACAACTTGTTTGTCACGATGGAGAGCCTGAAGCCCCTATACTAGCCTGGCTTTCACTTTTTCTCTTTTCATATCTTAGCCTTCATATGCACAGGTCCCTTGCAGTTTTAAGACATTAGCCCCACAGTACATTAAAAATAATTTTAAAATGTGCTGCTTAGGACACAATCTTTGAAAGGAATACATATCATTACAGATTTTTGAAAACTGAGTCTGCATCTCCAGAATACGTATGTCCTCTCTTTCATTCTAGAGATGACTATCACAAATGAACCCAAGAGTATATGTGTGACTAAAATAAAAAAAATAATGTTAAGTTTAGCCTTCAGTAGAGTCTGGAACAACTTTTACATAAAATAAATATCTCAGAATCTCTAAGTTAGATAGAGTAACTGGTGGACATTCCAGCAGCTTACAAAAATGGATTCAAGATCTCAACTAAGCATATTTAATATTCAGGGTAAAGGTGGGATTGGACTCACATGGACATGAGATGGACCACTGTCGTTTTGAAATCATATTTTCACTTTACCTCTAATCCAAACCTCACCATTATGCTAAGCCCATGGAAGAAAATCTGGCTGCTGTCATATGGACAGGTTAGGGAGGCACGAATTCCAGAAGGAAAATCTATTTGATGAGATTAGCAATTGAGGATTTAATCTGAGTTTTAGCCCCAAAGTCAGATGGAATCCAGAGATAGCCTTTTCCAAGATATAATCTCCCCTTAGAATGTCTACTTAGAATATATGAATGTTTTCACTGCAGAAAAAAAAGGAAAACTTCTAGGACTTAACATCAAAACCTTCCATTTGAATCTTAAATAAAGTGATCATTTAATGTCATTAGACTTCTACTTAAGAGACTGAGGATGCTTCTAACTTTATGCTTATAAATTATGAAATTTCCTTTAAGAAAACAACTAATTTTTAGTAGCATATTTTGAGTCAAGTATTAATTCAATAACCTCACATCCACTGCATAATTGCTATAAATCCTGCAGATTTATGCTATAAAAATGTATCTCTTCTGCCTCTTTAGAAGTGTTGTGGCTTGTGTTCAATATAGATAGCTGAGGAGGCAAATTACTACTACTTTTAAAAAAATACTCATTGTGTTTTAAGTTCCCTTTTGAAATTGTTTACTTGAACAAAAATAAACTATATGGGTTATAACTTGTGAAAATTACGAGGAAGGAAAATTGGAGCAATGTTGGATTCATGTTTGATCTGGCATATAACCTTCTAAGGTTTAAGTAAGCTGTACTGGAAATTGTTTCAGCAGATCTTGGGATAATTTTAAAATTGGCATAAATCCAAGAGTCTCATACCAGAACACTACATTTTACTAAATAAAATAAAATAATAAAATAATAATAACAAAAGGAAAGTTTAAATATTTTCAAGTGTATGGCATCCACTTCACAAACAAAAAAGCTGACTGATTTGTAAAAATCAGTCTGGGATTTAGAAAAGCTTTGAAATTTTACTTAGCTAATTTTCCTGGTACTGTTTTAATCGTCACAGATAAAAATGGCATCTGAGTTTCTGAAATGGAAGAATTCTGTTCCATTTATGAATTCTTGTGTTCTTGTTAATTACCAAATTTCTACTAAATTCAGTTCAGATTGAAAGGCAATTATTTTCATTAAAAGATCTGTCACATATTTTTTCCTATGTGTAATAAGTGTATCAGAGAGATCAAGAATGTATCTTTACAAAATAATGGATTTTTCATGATATTTCCCTCAATCTGTTCCACATTAAAAGTAAATATATAAATATATTAAATAGTATTATGTGCTTGAAAATAATGTGGAAAAATATGCAGACTGCATCACAGAGGAAATTTAAGTATAAATCTGAAGCAGTGCTGAAGATGAGTTTTTCTTGTTACATCTGCTAAATGCCAGCAGAAAAAGGAGAGGATCTGCTCCTAAAATCCCTTAGCGACACTTAGAAGTCCTTATAATGATCTTACTGGGTGGGAGCCCACTGAAGCTGGGCTCAAACTATTTGACAAAAGATGCCAAACTTATAAAAAGGTAACACTTACTCTTTGTGATGCATGTTAGACAGCTGACACAGAGTTAAAGTCCAGTATTGCAGGTTCTTTATGTAGGAACTTAATTTCATTGCTACATCTTGAACTGAAATTACAAAAAGCTTGGATCAAACAGAAAATAAAGGTTAGAATATCAAATGCAAGTGTTTGTTGAGGCCCTTTCTTCCAAGAATGATATATTTATTTGAAGCAGGAAATAAAATTATTTCATAGCATTTGAATTCAGTACAACTTTTTAAAACAGTCAAGCTTGATTCCCAAAAGTCATGAGATATACTCAGAAAGTGATGAGAGCTATGTTTTCTAATTCAATATTTTCTAATTCAATATTTATAAAGAAATAATTATATTATTTTACCTCAGTATCAGTGTGAAATATCACTGTTATAAAATACTGTGTAAATAGCTACTCTGGAATCTTTCTTTGATAAAGAGAAACCTGGGTTCTGAAAAAATAATGTTAAAAAAAAGCTGTATTTAGAAAGCATCTGCATATTGAATGCCAAAGTAACAATGATAGAAACTTTAACTCAGACAAATTTCTATCAATATTTCATTAGGCGATGCTGGCAAGGGATTAAAGATAAAATCTTCAAATGTGTGCAGAAGAATTAGGTGCTCATATTCTGTTACAATCAGCTGCACACTGAACTCGTAATTCTGCTGTTCTTCACATGGATGATCTGCAGCTTCATTGTAGGAACAGGAATTGACTCATCTCACACATCTCACTCCATGACAGTGAGATAAGATATCCATATTTGTTTTCCATAAAATAGAATTGATTGAAGTCCCTGTTTAAACAGGAGCTGAGCTAGAATATGATAAAATTTAGATGAATATAGCAAAAGATATACCTTCTGTTTCACCTCCAGCTGGGGTGTCAATTAAAAAATCAGACTCCACATATTCGTATTCCAGGGTTTCCAGCAAATGTTAGATTAATCTTATTGTTGTGTACATGAAGTGACCTTAACATAACAAACAAAAAACCAACCAACCAACCAACCAACCAAGAAAACAAGCAGAAATACCCTCAACTGAGCTAAAACACCGAGAACACTCTTAGCAGTGTAGCAGTTAAATTTCTGTGAATTGTGCTGAGAGATAAAATTAAATTTAAAAAATAAATTGAGAACAAGAACAAATAAGTACAACACAAGCAAATTGTGAAGTTATCAACTTGATAAGTGGTTTCCTAATGTCCAGTAGAGCATGATGTTGTTAATGAGGGTTTCTGTCTCAGGTATGTAAGGACAGGCCTTCTCTCACAACTATTCATTCACCTTTTGGGCTTTTGAGAGTATCTCTGAATACTTCCTACTAAAAAGCATTCTTTTTAATGTTGGAAGTTGGAGAGAATGTTGGAAGGGGGAAAAGAGGTGTTTGTTCAGAGTAAGTTTCAGAATAGTAAAACCCCATGACTTATCAGGGGATATACCAGAGAGTCACCAGGTATCATTTCCTCATGGCCCCAGCCAAGTGAAACAGTGCTAGGCTTTAAGCTTTCAGCACAAGTACGGACTGTGTACAGCCACAGTACTGTCCCAACCCCTGCTGAGTCTCAGAAGTACTTTTTTCATCAGAAAAACATTATCTATATGCACCCACTCAAGTAAAAATACCTATGTACACATCCAGTTGTATACATGTTTTAGCCAAAGTATGCATCAGACCAGCCATGTGCTGACTGTAAGGTGACCAGTCTGGATATGAAGAGAAGGTTTCTGAAGTATTTCTCAGTGATGTGGCAAAGAGGATGATAATTATGATTACATGGCCCAGACCTGTGTTGGGTGTAGGGCTGATTGGGTCTAAGTGGCCAGGTATTAGCAGCAGGGGGCTGCAGGGCTGACCCCTGTGGTGACTGGACACAGACAGTTCCAGCAGCCCTATTGCAGGGGGATTCACTAACTGTAAGATTTATGCTAAAAGAATTCAATAAAATTGTAGGTCTTTAGGCGACCTATCACCATACATTCCCCCTTGCAGCTCTGCATCATGATAAACATTTGCAACCACAGAACAGAGGAGCAGTTACCATGTCCCTTACCATAAAGTCTTATTTTGGGATATTCTGAATCTCTGTGAGTCTAGCTCTCATGTTGAACACATTAAATTTGGTTAACCCTGGCTGATTCCCAAACAGCCTGCTTTTGACATTCCAAATGCAAGTGCATGTAGCCTGATAACCAATAAAAATGTTTCCAAATGCAATGTAGAAGTCAAGACCTGTACTTATCCCCACTCTTGTCTTTACAGCCTAGCAGACAGGAAGCCTATTAATCGATTTTTAAAAGAGAAGATAAAAAAAAAAACAAACAAAAAAAACCTATTAAATTTAAAAAGGTAATAAAACTGTAGAGGAACAGTGTTCTTTTTAATGAATTAAGCTTACTTTCTTCTGATTCAAACTTAATTTAAATAAACAGAAGTCTGGTAATTAAGGAGTGAAAATCAAAATGTTTTGGAGGTAAAGAAAACTAAGTCTTTCCAAGAGAAATAAAAACAAATATTAACACTTCTCAAGTTGTTCATTTAGAAGAGGTCCACATGATCTTTAACGTACACACACATTTAAAAAAAATACTGTTTTTGAACTTACACCTATCAAATTACATATTCCTCATGCAGTATAAAGTGCCAATAGCTCAATGAAACATGCATTAGTAAAATAATGTTGCTAGAACTTGTCTTGCAAAATGAGTTTGTTTCAAGAAGGAAGATCTTACACTTTCTTCACCATCCTGATAGACACCTTCTATTGAAATCCAAGGTGAAATCAAAAATGAGATTCAACAAATGCAAAGAACTCAAATTACTAAATATATGAAACTAAATGTATTACCAAGTGCAGTTGCCCTGAAGTTACTGAAATTCCTGAAATTCTTTAACTGTACTTGCAGCTAAATGTTTGCAAACAGAATAAAGTTGTAAGGGAGTCTTGTGTCTTTATGGAAATAAAGACCTGTAACATGAAAAAATTATACCTGCTCTACTCTTTGATTTTCCAGTGTTCTGTTGCACACACAAGATTGAGATAAAAATACAGGTCATTGTAATTGATCTATAAATAGGATGTTTAATACTAGCTTCATTTCTTAGAGGCACAACATAGAATAAATACTGATATGTCTTAGCACATTTTAGCAAACATTCCACACTAAAAGAAAACCATAGAAAATCATAATTAATTACACTGCCTTATGTTGCAGAAGCATGAAAAACTGAATGAATAAAAGTCTTTGTAGTGGATCTGTCGAGATCTTATTATAACCAGATCTCTCTAAAGGCATAAAGAAGAAATTTTTTTCAATTCCAAGTCAAGTTTTACTGGAACATAAATTAGGATAGTTGTTTTCTTATGTGGAAAACTTGCTAAATAAGAAAGGTAAAAGACAAACAGAAAATAATCATTGGGTCACAACCAAGCAATGACTATCTATCTAATCCCTGCTTTCTCGTGATTTTGTTGTGTTGTATAATTGTGCTTGGGAATCAATGGAGTGCTATCTGCTGCTTCACTCCAGCTCATGAAAGTTGCAGGTTTGAACAGAGTACTGTTGATATTCACAATAGGGTAGGATGAAAGTTGCATTCTGTTACATTCAAAATTTCTAATTATACTTACTTAGCAAAGTTAGACACAAAACCCCAAAAGCTACTAAACTTGGCAAATCATGACTAAAATTGAATAAGGACTGACATTACATGACAAATGAATTTCACAAATGAAAAAGGAGCATGCACCTCTGGGCAGAATAGTCAGACAGCTGATGTCCATTGAACCTTCAGCATTACTGTCTGGTTTCAGTGTCAACATGAATTTCTTTCTAGAGTATTTCATCCGACACACCAAAATTGTTTCAAGCAGAGATGAAATGTGGGACTGCTTATCCACTTGATGGTGACTAATGGGTGATGTGAGGAAAAAGTCCTCATTTGAATGTCTAATGATGGATGTTTGGGTTTGATTTCATTATCCTGCTAAGAGCCATGCATGCAATACCTCACTATTAAAAAAAAAAAAATTGTGTGATTAAGCTCTGCTCTCAACAAAAGAATCTTCTATTTCCCATTACAGAGACCTCATGACATTACAAAGCTAATTTCAGCTTCATCTGATTCCTTCACTGTTTCTTAACTAACTAATATTCTCTGTCATTCACTACTTTTATTATGCCATCAAATCAGATTAGATCATAGGGAAGATTGAGGAAGACTATATATACTATGCCTGCAATTATTTTCCAAGATTGAATGCAGGAATAACTGTTCTTATTAATTTTATATTTTTTCTTGATATCAAGTTATTAATTGCTAATATAGAAATTCAGTCTTTACAGCATTTGATTTAAGTTGGATGAACCCAGTCTAATAATTCAACAATTTGTGATTCTGGCAGTGCCAAGTACCATAAAGAGTTTTCACTAAAACTCATTCTGCATTCTGTTAGTTCAAAGCAACAGTTATGCAATAAACAACTGAAGTATAATGGCCCTTCTGACCTACAGTGCTGGCAACATTAAATGAAATTCTGGTCAGCAGATACTTGTCAGTACTTATTTTTTAAATTCCTGAAACAGTAATAATACAGATGTTAAGACTAGACTTTCCAGTCAATATCTGTATCACAGACTTTTTCAAGCAAGACCTTCTGATTAGGTAATTTTTTCCTGTAAGTTCTTTGCTAAAAATATTTATTCTCACAGTCATTTACTTGCACTTTAGTTGTTTTCCAAACATTTCACTACTAAATAAGTACATTTGTTAAATAATTTTGTAGTGTACTATTTTATCAATCTGTGTAATTCTTGAAAAAATAACAATAAAAATAAACAATCAAAATTCCTTACACTCCTGTATTACTGAGGTAATGAGCTGCAAATTCTGTAACTTGTATCAAGGGTCACACTTTTGTAGGGCATCAGTTGAACCTGATAACTCCACCACTGCTACCCCTTTACATGTACCCTAGGCACAGTCTCAGATTATATTTTTCTTGCATATACATGACTTCTATTAACCCTTATGTAGGCTAATTTGCTCTGCCCTTACAACTGTGCATTTCTATGGCTTTCCTGTAATTACACTTTCACGTAATTTTATTTTACTTTAACTATTTCTACAGTGCTTTACTGTTACCAGTCTTTCACTGTGGGTGGGGGTGTTTTTGTTATGGTTTGGTTTGCCTTTTATCTCCACATCAGGTACTCAGAATTCTTGATATTAGAAATAAAACATGAAGGCTAGAAAAAATATGGCCTTTTTATGCTTCGTAAACAAAACTCTGTGGAATCACAAGAAATATAAGATCTTGTTTATCTGGAATGGCCCTTTGTAAAACAGAGTTGGTGAAAAGGGAGGGTCTAAGTATAAAGTTGACATAGGTACCATTTGGTCTAAAAAATACTTGTAAGAAGGAATTCAAATCCCCGCTCTAAAACTTGACAATTTAAGTGTATCCTAAATGTGCCACTATTAGGTAGCCAATAAAACATGATCTCATTCTTGGTATTCCTATTCTTCTTTAGTAGTACAGCAAATAAAGCCAGGGAGACTGACTTCACAAGTTAATATTTATTCTAACTCACAGCACACTTACCTGGAAACCAAAATCCTGTGATTTACATTCTTGCTCCAAATTATTTCTTTAGTGAAATGCATCAGTGTCATCAGGCATGAGCAAAACCATCACATCCCAGAGTATTGTATAACATGCACTGCATGTTTTTGCACCTGCACTGACCATTCATATTGTAGTGGGAAGAACTGATGTTATTCCCAAACTTGAGCTCTCCACTCCAACTTTCCACGTGGTCAGCTACAAGTCCAGATTGCTCAGTGCCTTAGTCAGTCAGACCTTGAAAACCTACAACTAGAATGCACAGTCAGCATGGGCAGCTGCTTCCACTGTGTGACTCGTCTCACACTGGGAATGCCATATATCCAGCCCAAACTTCCTTCACCAATGTTTCCTGTGAATCTATCCATCACTCCACTTGTCAACCTAGAGGCATACAGAAACAAACCATTTTCTTTCAGACTGAATGAAATCTATCTACCATCCGTCTGAAGGCAGTCTTCTCTACAAGATGACTCCTCTTGGATTTTCATTTCAACATGCGAGATTACTCTGATTACTAGAACTTTGAACTTTCTGTTTGAGAACTAACTCCATAACTGTCAGTCATTCACACAAACTTCACAAAAAGGAGATTATATAATAAAAGCACAGTACAAGATTCTGGTTGTCTTTGTCTGCATCTAAATGGGATGACTCTATGTCTGAAAGCCTAGGTCAGCAAAACTATACCATAGTGCTTTTTAATGAGAACTATACATTTGTGCAGCTCCTCAGCCCAGTTAGTAACTCTATCACAAAATTAAATCCCATATGAAGAAAAATATCAGAAATCAGACTAAACATTTACATTTCTAAAAATAATCAACTATTTTTTTAACTAGGCAAGACTAAAGATAGAATAAATAATGAATTGCAGAGTCATTCGGGCTGGACAAGCCTCAGGGGTTCTTTAATCCAGCTAAAGCTCTGAGGTCAGACCAGGTTGCTCAGGGCTTTATAAAGTGTGGTCTTGAAAACCTCCAGCACAGACATTCTGCATCATCTCTGGGAAGCCTAACACTTGTCTGTCTTCTTGTCATACCCACTCCTCGCAGCCCTTAAACTGGATCTTCTGTCTCTTTCAATTTATGTCTATTATCCCATGTGGTCCTGTCACGCACATTGCTGAAGAGCCTGACTGCATCTTCTCATAACCCTCCATAAGGACTGGAAGGCATGTATTACACTGCCTTTGCAGCCCACCTCCTCTTTTACTCTCTAGGCTAAAGAATGTCATTACCCTGAGCCTTTACTGGTGGGTTACATGTTTCAAGGAGTAAGTCACAATTAACTTCAGCAGTAGGACATAGATCTGAATAAGTAATATGCAAAAAATCAGGTCCTCTTGCTCTAGGCTTCCTTAAGTCTAGTACCCTTCTTTCCATATGACTCTTCAGTTTTTTTCTGTAGCTGTCTAAACATTCCTGCAAGCCACCACTAATTGTCCACTTCCTTTGAATATTGACGGATACATTTTCAGAGCATTTCTTAATTTGATATCAGCTTCCAATTCAATAAACACCAAACTAGGACAACCCTGCTCATTGAAAGAATTGCAAATATATTTTACATAGTTTCCAGCTTTAGTACTGGCTTCAGTGAACTTCAGTTCTCAGATGCTCATCCTGAAAAGACAGAGGTGTAGTTCCAAGATGGAGTTATCATAATTTATGTTTAACTGTTATTGTAATTTAAGGTTTACAAACCAGTTTTCTAATAAGTCTAAAAATGTATTTGGTCTGACTCTGCTGCATTTGGAGATGGAATTACTGGGTGAGGAATAGAAGGAAGAGACAGGGAACCCAGAGTCTTAAAATGTGGAATGTTTGATTTTATAATATAGTGGAAAGCCAGTTGAAAAAAAATTTCCATCCAAAGATAACAGTCTCTGAAAAAATGGAAAATTGAGATTTTAAAGTACAGGTGCACAGACAGCACAAAGTATATGTCATATGTAATCTAAAGCAATTATTGATAGATCCACTGCATAACTGCCTTCAAAAATAAGAATATTCTGCTTGAATCCAACCTGTCTCTCCAAATGATTATGTTATAATAAATGACTGGAAGTTGAAGTGTGCTGAAAGTTATTCTTGGCAAGGAGAGAAGTTAAATACTAAACAAGGTGCCCAGAGAGGTTAAGGTATCTTCCTCCGGGAAGATTTCAAAAAAGGAAAATTAACTGGACAAGGCTCACAGCAGCCTACTGCAACTTTGAAATTAGTCCTGTTTGTAGTATGATGGTGAGTTGATCTTGGCTGGCTACCAGTCCTTCACCTGTCTCTTTTTCACCCCTTCTCCTCAACAGGACAGTGTAGAAAATAAGGAAAAGTTTATTGAGGGTCAAGATAAAGACAGGGAAATGTCTCATCAATTCTTATCATAGGCAAACCAGACTTGACCTAAGGAAAAATATTTTGATTAGTTACCAATTAAAATAGGGTAGGTTGGTGAACAAAGACAAAAGACTCTAAGACACCTTCCCCCACCCCAGCCTTCTTCCCAGGCACAGCTTCACTCCATCTCTAACTCCCCTACCACCCCAAACTCCACCCAAAGCTACTCAGGGGGATGGAGAATGAGTAATTCAGTCAGTCCATAACAGCTCCTCTCTCCTTCCTCCTCCTCACACTTCTCCCTGCTCCATCCTGGGGGCTTCCCAGGGGCTGAAAAGAATCACCTGGCCCAGCATCTCCTCCCTTTTTCTCACCACCTCAAGAGAGATGAGCCGTACCTGATGTCATCCAGAGGTGCCTTCCATTCTAATGTATTCTGCATTTCTGCTTTTAATACAACTGTTTAAAGCAGCTACTAAAATATGTGAGAGCAGACATATCTAACTATTAAAAATTCATTTAGTTTGATTTTCTGAAAAATTTAATGTGGGTACAGTCAGATTTGCTTTTTATCAGCGTGTGAACTGCACATCCATTTAAAATACTGGTTTTCTTGCAGGGCTTGCTACTTTAAATTGAAATTTAGTTTAAGATAAAGAATAACAGTCTCTCATGCTTTGAAAACAAATAAATGTTGCAAAGTAAAAATATCTGTGTTTTATTTCTGACTTGGAATCCTCATGGAAGATAAACTGTAAGGCTTAAAGTACCTGCACCAAAGGTCCCTAAAGCATTTTAGGAACTCTCTTAATTGCATGATCCAGCTAGCTATTGTCATTGCTGACATCCACTGTCTGAAACATGAAAATCATTATGAGTACATGGTAGCCACTCCAGTAGCAGGTAATAAAGGGGAATATTTCTCAATTTAAAAATAAAATATTGCAATAATAGCTCTTTAGATTGAAAAGAAAGGCTAACTGAGCTGCTTTGTGTTGACTGTTGTCAGATCACATGATCTCTAAAATCCAATTCTAAAATTCTTCCATTTTTGAAATTAAATCTTAAATTGCAAAACAAACATAGATAAGACAGCAATAAATTTCCAGAAACAAACTATACACCAAAATTTTCATATGCAGTTTTTTTTGTCCTATCATAATTTTTGCCCTATATGCCTGATTCTGAACTTCACTCTACAGACACACATATTTCTGCATGCCTCTGCAGACACAGACACTAGAATTCAGACATAATAGGTCCTTCACAAATAACTGTGACTTCTGAAATGGTTGTAGGAGCTAAAGGCTACATTATAGCATAGAGAAGATGTCAGAGTGGAGATAAATATGTTACCTTCTTATTGTGTTAGGGTTGTATGAAATTGTTTCTTTATTCCCCACAGAAGGAGTAGCACAAAAGTTTTCAGCCTTACCTGCTTACAAGCCATAAGCGAGACTTTTCTGAAGTGAAAAAATACTCATAAACTCAGTAGTAGTATATTGATTTTCTTTTTTTCTTCTTCTTTTTTTTTTAATTATTAAACAGTGATATATGCACAGTGACTTTGAAAATTAAATCTTCTCTAGAAGATCTAGAAGAGTTGTGGTATAATGGCTCTTGAAACCATATTTCAGTTTATCTCCACAAGTAGTTTGAATCCGAAAACACGTTCCACATGCTCAGGCTCATTGGTCACCTGTTACCATTAGAGACAGACACACCACAAAAGCCCTGCAACCCCTGTTATAGCTGCAGGTGCCCTAACTAGGAAACACCCCTTATTTGCACTGGTTGGTAAAAGTATTTTTATGGCAACAAAGTTCTGTTTTCATGAATGAAAAGAAGTGGGAGAGAGACATGTGTGGCAGATACAATATCAGTTATAAGCATTATATTAATGTAATATTCTTTAACTCACAGCTTGATCCAAAGAGCACTTTGCACCTTTGGGACAGCTTGTGCTGCTTCTTTCTCAAGACCATAGCTCTGAAGCTCAGGCAAACAGCAAGTCCTGCTGCAGGTGTGTGCTCAACGATTAGCAGAATTGGGCTGCTGCAATATAGTTCTCTGAAGCTAATATTTCTAAGTGTGAATTCTCTAGCATTTTCCTTTTCCTTCTCTATTCCTTCTCTATTTAAGACTAAATTTAAAAAGACCCCCCACTAAACTAACATACCATGAATGTACGAAATGCACTTATACACTAGAAGATGCAAACAAGATCTTCCAAAATAATCTCTTTTTCTCACCAAGGTTCTTAGTCTTTGCCTTTCCTCCACAAACACTGTGAGCTTTGAATGCACTTAGTACTCTGTTATTGCAAGCCAATTCACCATCTCTGCCAAGATGTTAAGCCATATTGACTGTCTACAATTTCCCACAAAGTATTCCCGGGTCCATTGCCATCTTAATGTGTAATGCCATGCAAATAATTTTTTATTTGGCTAAAAGTCCTGAAGAATTTTTATTTTCTTCACACAAAATGTCCATTTTTAATTTGCTTAGCAAACCCATAGATCCTCCACTTAGTTAGCTTGTGCAATGTAGTTACTAAGCAACCAAATTAATTTTTCCTATCTTAGTTCAGCAAAAAAAGGATATAAGTTTACCAGCCTGAACCTTGCTGAAGCTTTTCTGGTTTAATTAAGTCTCTAACATTTATAATCCATTGTCACTCATATCTCTCCACACTCATTTTTTTCACTGGAGTTTCATGGAGGTGGGAACAGATGTACCAGTTCTCAGAGTGTATGGTTTAAGGCAGTAACAAATTACCTGGATTCATAATTTAGGAGGGAGAAGTGCAAACTCTGAAACAGTTTTCTATTTGATAAAATAACACATCATAAGTCTGTAATGTCAGCTTCAAAAGACAAACATGGAACAGTTATCAGTTTTAGTGTTCTCAGTGTTCAGGTTTTTCTAGATTGATTGAATACTAAAAAGGATCATAATGGCTAATAGTTGCTCTGAATACTATTTTACCTCCCCCCACTCCCCCCCAGCTTATTATTTCATATTAAAATTTGACACATTCCATATTTAGAAGTTTCTGATTGAGTGATCTCAAACAGTTTTACTCATGAGATGGTGGTGTTTCTATCAGAAGTGAAATGTTTGTATCCAGACATGTGCCGAATGCAGTAATTGTGAACATAGTTTTAAAAACACAAGATTTAACATATTCAGTGAGTCATAAATTATATATAGATTTTTCAGACTGGAAAAGGAAGATTGGTCGGACGAGCATATGAGTATATTACATTTAAGATTAGGGCAGTTAAGAAGCAAGATAACTAGCAGATAATAATAGTTGCTCCCAAAATGATGAGAAGAAATCATTAAAGGAAAGGTATGACAATCCTGGCAAAGCAAAAATCTTGCTTTGGTGAATAATAGGTGTTTCAAAGGGTCCTTTAATTCCTGTATTATTTTTCAGCAAAATGATAGATTTGCACACTGATTCAGTATTTTCTCAACACACGAGTTCAGCAGTAACTGCTATAGCATATCAGACTGAGCTTCAAGAAGATTCCCCAGAAAACAAGTTTTTGTAAAAATAACAGATTCCCTAACTGATGAACATTAAATATTGGGCACCAAAAAAAAAAAAAAAAGGAATGTTTACTATCTCCACAGCAATTTACAGTTTCAGAAATTAAAGCTGGAAACAGCTCATCTTTCAGAATGGCTTAAAAAAAAATTCCAGTTAGATTCTAAACAAATTTTTCCTTCCCATTCAACACTTCTTTTTTAAATCCAAGACTATCATATTAAAAATCCCAAAACACTGAGAACTACAGTGACAACTAAAGCTTGGTAGGATTTAAACCAAGTTTCATGGGGATTTCAGGTAAGGAAATCATAAGTATGCTACTTCTGGAGAAAGATTTTTGGCATGAAAAAGAATATACAGCTCTACTATAAAAAGATGTGTCACTAGTTATTTCAACATCTTTGAAGAGTTAGTTTGGTGTGTGACAAAGACAGGGGTAAGAGAAAGCAGTACTTGTCAAAGGACCTAATATACCAGTTTTGGTAGCTATGATGTCCAAAAAGTCTATGTCAGAGTCAAGAGAAGTCTAGGGTCATTACAAAGATAATGCACAGTGGCAGGCAGTAGTTTAGGATGCCAAATGATTCATTACCTCGGTTCTGCTTCTGCTCTTTTTGTGGAAAAAAAATAATTAGGACTCTCTCCTGGGAGACAGAACAACACTATTTTTTCATACAACATACAAATCCAGTCCCAATGAAATAAGACCTACAGGATTGCTCTGAGTCATTGTCCAAAAGTAAGCCAGAATCGACCACTATAAAAAAGGATACTGGAGCACAGAATTTTACTGTCCTGTCTGCTATGTCAAAATGAGTAGGGGAACATCTGCTCTCTTTATATGGCAAGGCATATTGTACCTTTTTGGGAAAAAAAGAACAAAAAAGCCACTGAAACAACCACCAAACAAAATCAAACACAAGAAGCTTAGACTGCAATGCTGCGAGCTGCAAGATCATTAGACACTGAGCTTGCTGTTTTCCACAGCAAAGACATGATCATTGCTTTGATACTAAGATAGGTGTTTTCAGTAACTTCAAGAAACACATCATCGTGAAAGACATCTTAAATGTTAAGATACTTTTTTTTTTTTTGTGAACTACGTATGGCATGGCAAACTGCAAGTAACTATAACATCACTGCAATCACAGAAGCTACCTTTGATTTTTCACTTTCATTACACTGCCATTCACAGTACTGGTGTGTCGGTGTAGAATGTGAATTCCATTTCTGCTCATTCGAGTCTACCTTTTCAAAACCCTGAGATGCATCTTCCTTCTTTAAGCCAGCACAAATACAGTAAAAGCTAAAGCATGATGCCAAGAGAAGAAAAGGGATTTATTTAAGGTCACATTCAGGCCTTCATGTTAATTCAGCCAATTACCCTGATTTCCAGCTGTTCATAAGCACATGTATGTATTCTACTATGGGTCAGACTCATGGCATAAAGAAATAGTCAGAGACCATCACTTAATATTTGACATCTGAAACATCTGAAAATTTCAATAATTATGCAATGGGCCAGATCTTACTCTAAATGACTGAAAACTGAAAGTCTGAACTACAAAAGGGAAAGAAAACTACACTTTTATTTATGTTTGCTACAAGTACCCTGAAGCTATATGCTGCCAGGTGAAAACCAGGCAGAATTTCCAAACAGCCTGTGCTGCTATGAAACCTTCAGGTAAAAACATTGTACCTGCAGCTTCTTATCTAAAAATGGTGAGGGGGGGGATACTCACAGTGCTGGCAAAGGTACACAGTGAGAAAAGAATTAGAGCTGCAGAAGCAGAAAACTTTTCAGAGTAGCAACAGCATAGCAGAGTCCATGATCAGAAGGGCAAAGCCAGGAGAGATGTACCCCATCTGCACCCAGCTGCCTGCTAAAACCATCAGTGTCATTCCTTGTTCCTTTGATGTCTGCAGGCAATCAAAATGCCACATGTAGTTTGGCAAAAGGAGAACTTTTTAGTCTCCATTCCTACTCAGTTCACCTGTGCTAGAATGACCATAATGTGGCAACAAACAATGCAAACATAAGACTTAGTAAAGGCAGAAGCTTAAAAAAATTGTAGCAGGAAAAAAGTGCCTTGGACATTACAAGGGTACAGACATGTAGAAAAAGGCTGCCTTGAATCTCTTTTTCTTTCACAGTCATGTTAGCTATCTAACAGTAATATCTCACATTGCAAAATAACAGAAAAAAATTGCATTTAAGGCAACTGAAATTGTCCTGTTACTGATCTGCCATTTTTTGGAAAGACGGCTATCTGAAACACCTTTTATTTCCCTACTATTTGCACTGAGAAGAGAAAATATATGTGAACAAGGACATTTTACAATGTACTATACAAACATAATAAAACCAGTTTTAGGCAGTTCTTGGAACACATTGGGCCATTTAAAACTGCAGGAAAATGTTAAACAATAAAGGGAAAGGACAAAACTCCAGAGGTGCATAATTGCCTATTTTAAGGCAGGGTATAACTAATGATTAAAAAGCATCATTAAAATGTGGGCAAATTATTTGCCATAAATAATATCACCAACAAATTAATTTTTATCTCTTCATAGGATAGCCAGCCAAATTATCCACATTTCTTAATGAAATAATCTGCAGCAGCCACAACAGTGACTTCATTTATTTATTTATTTATTTTAATCAGGATTTTTCCATTAATTTTGTCTCTTGGATTTCTGGGGGGAAAAAAAAAACAAAACAAAACTGTAACAAACCAACAACATCAAAAAACAATCACACGAACAAAACTGATGCCTCAAATTTTATTGTTTATGTTTTTCAGATCCTGTACTGGATTAGTGTATAACTCTGATCTCTATATAGAGTGTCAGTAAGCTCTCTTCACAGTTTGGTCAGACAAAGCAATCCTTCCAGCCTGACAGCCAAGGACATTATCACAGCCTCAGGCCTGAAAAGTACAAACAGGAGTAAATTGAAGAGGCACAAACTGAGAGAATGTGACTTCCTTACCTAGAGTTGTAATTGGACAATTAACTCCTGATATGCAAATGGACCAAACTCATATCTGTCCAAAAAACTGGTGACCCTTATCCGTCTTGGGTGTAACCTATGCTAGGCTCCTGCATTGCCCAAGGTGGCTCTGTTAATGGCCTTTAATAAATCTCTTAACTCTGTCTAGCCTCTGTTCTAGGATGCCTTTTCAAGGCATCAAAATCAGCCGAACACACACACACACACACACACACAAAAAAGTGTACAATCAGCCATATAAACCATATAGAAACCTCTGTCTGTAAATTTGAACCTTGACAAAAATTACATAATTCTTAAGTCTAGATACCCCTTGAAGACTTGAAGATACGGACTCAAGTGGGGTCAGAAATATACCAAGCTGAGTTTTATTAAACTAAATGGGAAATTTAAGAATAAAATGCCTAGATATAGAGAAGAAACTAAACAACTTGTATTCCTGAAATAACTAAGGCAGGACAGATTTTGGCAGCAAGGGCATCGCTTGCATTTTAAAATTTATCTGAAGCTGTTTTAAAAATAACTGGTCTGTCAACTTGAGTCAATCATTTTATCTTTTAAATCCTCTAATACTCTCTAGCATTTCTCTCCAAGGAATGTTTCCGGTGTGCTGTCATGTCATATTAGGGAGTTGATTTAGAGATTGTGTATATTGGTGAAATCATTAAATTCGATTTTTATCCTAAGAGAGAGTGCTCTTGAAGTTGGACTCAAACTCTTATGTAAATTTTAAAATACTTTAATAAATTGTTATATGATATTTTGTTGGTTTTAACACAAAATCTTCATGATGACAGGTTTCAGAGTAAAATTACCTTTTTTGTGTCAATGTGAAAATTACCACTGTTATATGATTACCACAAACTTAAACAAAGCACATTATCTGAATATTTTTACCCTTCATTTTATCTCTTTTTCAATGCCATGCTAGAAGTATGGCTTTCTCTGAGGGTCCAGTATCTACTCCTTAGCTTGCCTAGCATAAACTGAACAGAGATTTTGATAAAATCATGAAGTATCTGTTTTCATTTCTTTGCATCATCCTTCATTCCTCTGGAATTTGGGAGCTCAGGATTATTTCCTGTTCACACTTTCTTCTCTCATCTTCCACAGTATTTTGGAAAGAAGAAATATGACCTTCTCTGTCATGTACCTACTTATCTCCTTTGTACTAGTTCAGATCTAGGTTACTATTTTCTCCTGAAGAAAACCACCTTTCCATTTCTTTCTGCTACCCAGTCTACTATATTTTTCCAGGTAACAAATTGTAGCAAAGGCCAGAACTTTGCTTATAGTTGAGATTCCAGAATTTCTGTAACAGTACCATCATTCTTACAATAAACGACAGTTCATAGTGTAAAAGCTGAAAGAGTTGCTTCCAGACTTTTCACTCTTTTTCAAAGATCTTAGGTATGAAGAAATAATTTCATTTTCTGCTGAGAGGCACTAACTATGCTTTGCACCTACTGACATATTATTTTCACTCAGGGAAGAGAGAAGGTGGTATCCTTTGTCTTTAGTCTTCGCTGCAACCACTTTGTGTGCAGAAAAGAAGGGGTGGGGAAAGATATGTTGAAGGTAGGACAGGAGATGTATAATTGCAGCCTGCAAAGATACCTCCAATGTTTTCTCCTGTGATTGAATCAAGACTAGGAATTCAGGATGTAGAAAGGCATGCTAAATCTTCTGAAACAAAGATTATGCAGACTAATGCTCAATATTAGTTAATGAGTGCTTTGTCTAAACAGTTTTACACATGAACACACAGAGACGACCTAAGAAGGCATATAGATTTACAAGGAAGAGGGAACATTAGTTTTTTAAAACAAATTGTCAAGGATCAACATGTAGCTGTCCTTTATTTCTGTTAATAACATTTTGTAGCAAATACTATGAAGTATAACACTTCCTGCTAGTGTAGGGTTTTATTTGTAAAATGTTCATCAGAAACATATGCCTGACAGCTAGTAGCAACAGACTGGACAGTGAACTATATAAGCATTCTCTAATAAGCAAAGTGAACTCAAACAATTCAGCTTGTTACCCTCTCAGTTTCAATTCCCTATTTGAATTTTCTACAATTGAATCATTCTTTAAAAGAAAGAAATTAAGCCTAAGTACAAGAAATAGACCATTCAGGTGTGAAGTTTAAAGTAATAGGAAAGATCAATAGGCTTGCTTAGCCTAAGCTATATTTGGTGTCAACATTTTCAATTTTTAAAAATTATTTTCAGATAAGAAGACATAGTCGTGTTCAGAATTACTCTGCCTGTTATACATATATATATATATATATATATATATATATATAGTGAGCAGAGTAATTCTCACATAACTTCTTCTGAAATGTTAATGTGTGTATTTGTACATATGCTTGCATTTATTTTTGTCTCTAAGCAAATGAAATGAAGATTGTCACCGATTCTTCACAGACATTGAAACATGCATAAAGCATTATGGCTGTGAGAAATTTATCCATGAGTTATAACAGTGATCTTTATTGACCAACTCCTTCCCCGCTAGCTTATTATACTAACAAAGTACTAACAGAGTATTAACAGAGTACTAACAAAGTACTAACAAAGTACTAATAAAGCCATGTATGTAGATAAAACAAAGCAAAGTAAACCTGCCCTTACAGCAGAACAGTGCTGCTGCTATCTACAATTTCATACTTCAGGAGTTAACTTACCTTGGTTGAGCCACCAGACCAGCACAGGAGTGTCTAAGAAAAGCTGTGTTTGAAGTTGAAAATAGTGAGATGTCAGATGACAGCTCTATTACCTGCTACCTAGAAATATAAACTAATTTCTGTGCCACTTTGCATTCCGCCCTCTGTATCTTCAGCTCTTTTGCAAGACAAAATTCTGTCTGCCAGTGGACATACCGACCCCATCAGTATGTAGGCGCTCTACCTTCTTCTGTGATTTGTTATTTAAAAATATGACTAGTTAAAACGATCTAGATTCAATTGTGACTGCTTCAACAAACCATTATTTCACATTTTTTTTGCAAAATGTTTTGTTTCTTATTAAACATCAGGAATATAATTGCTCTATGCCCTTTCAAACAGGTCAGAGTTACCTCTGACTTTTCACTGAAAGGTTATAGTGCAGAATAAGCCAAGATAGTTCAAATATATCAGCAAAGAAAGCCCTCTAATGTGAAGTATTTTCATAACTACATAAAAATATACGTACCAATTTTTGTACTTATAATTGATTTGTATAACTGTGTAGCTCAACAAAGATAGAAATCTCATACTGGAATTCAAAGTGTTTCCTGTACTAATAGAAAGCCTCTCCACCACAATTCCAGCTAGCAAAGGACTAAGTGCAAAATAACTTCTAAACCAGAAAACCCTTGGATAGGTAGTGGCGGAGCCTTGAAAGGACATTTCCACTATTTTAGGGAGGTAACTAAAAAAAGGAAATAGTTAAAAAGCTTTTAATTCTCATTTGATTCAGTAATTGAAATTGGATTTTTTCCTTAAAAATTATTGTTATGCAAAGACGTTCTTACTGCTGTAGTAAACATACAAGAAATATTTTAAGAAATTGGCAAACAGGTCTTATTCTGCAGTTCTCAGCTCTCCATTGATGTGTCTAAACTTTTTAATTGAGTTGCCTGGTCATTTTGTAAGATCTACAAAATTAAAAGCCCAGACTGAGGAACATGCAAAACTGCTAATTCTTCCAGGCTCTCCAGTTTGTCTGAGCAAGAATTTTAATTCTGAAATGTAAACAAAGTCTGCCTCAAAGCAAATTTTCATAAACACAAAGAACAACTATTTAATTATATTAGAATCAGACTCTGGATCTGAGCAGTCCATATTTTCAAAGCTAGGTAAGTTTTCAAAACCATGTCTTCAGACAGAAAGGTGTTGAAGAAAATACGGTTTTGACAAAAATACCTTTTCAGAATTTAAATTTCAAATACTGAAGTTAATTGCTTGGTTTAGACTGAAAGAACTCTTTAACTTTTGGCAAACCGTTATTGAACATTTTCCTTCCAAAGTCATCTTGGCAATCTGAATTACCTAAAAACATAAAAAAGTTATTGCATAAATAACATTACCTAAAAACATAAAAAAGGCTTCTAAATCTGAATACAAACCACACAAAAGTAATCGATATTTTTGATTTAAAATAAACCAAACCAAAACAAACAACTCAGTTTGTTTGCTACTTCTGCCAGACACTGTTGGCTTTGGACTGCCAGCAGTACTAGCTCTCTACTGTTAATATCTACATACAGCCTGAGGAATGGCCCTGGAAAGCAGTGCCATGGAAAGGGCCCAGGGGATCCTGGTCCATGGTGAGTTGACCATGATCCAGCAGTGCCCTGGCAGCCAGGAGGGACAACCCTGTCCTGGGGGACATCAGGGACAGCATCACAGCCGGGCAAGGGAGGGGATTGTCCTGCTCTGCTCTGAGCTGGGACAGTCTGGCTTTGAGTGCTGTGTGTGCTTTTGAGTGCCACAATGTAAGAAAGATTTAAAACAATAAATATATATCTAAAATTATTAGAAAACATCCAAAGCAGAGCTACAAAGACGGTGAAAGGGTCTAGAGGGGCAGCCATATGAGAAGCAGCTGAGGTCACTTGGTCTGTTGAGCCTGGAGAAGACGAGACTGAGGGGAGACTTCATGGAAGTTACAACTTCATCATGAAGGGAAGAGGAGGGACAGACCCTGATCTCTTCTCTGTGGTGATCAGTGACAGGACCTCAGGGAATGGTCTGAAGTTGCATCAGTGGAGGTTTAGGTTGGATCTTAAGAAAAGATTCTTCACCCAGAGGGTTATTGGGAACTGGAACAGGCTCCCCAGGGAAGAGGTCACAGCATCAACCCTGACAAAGCTCAAGAAGCATTTGGAAAGTGCTCTCAGGGACATGGTGGAATACCTGGGGCTGTGCTGTGAAAAGGCCAGGAGTGGTACTTTGATGATCCTTGTGGGCCCCTTCCAACTCAGAATATTCTATGATTCTATTATTTTTTAAACCCTCAAATACATCAAAAAGGAGGAGTAAAGCTGTACACACAATTTGGGAGGAGACGTGGGAGGTTAAGTCGATATTGACAGCTTATATTCTAAATAATATTGAAGGAAAGTTTCAAATAGTACTGTAGATGTTCATACTGAAACACATCGAGTTTTAATCAGAGTTTGAACCACATAACTTCATGTGATAATGCATGTTGTTTGTAGTGATAACAAAAGGCTGCCTCTCTCTTTTCTGCCTCCATGCTCTGTAGGACTGCAGAAGTTGTGTTTTATCTACTGTCTCTTTGCATCATGGAAATTATATTTTGAATAATGAAAAACAAAACAAAACAAAACATGAGACACCTGGACTGTCTTGAAATAGTCTTACAGAAGGTGATCTAAGCAAATAGATCTGCAATTTACAATCAAAGTAGGCCTGCTGGTCTAGGCAGGCTTCTTCCTCTTTACCCTTTCCATGTTGCGAGTGATACATTGGTTTTGTTGAAGAATTCAATGCTGTTCATTCCTTTTGATCAATTGTTAAGAGTTTATTGACCTTTAAACTGAAATAACAGCAGAGACTACTCTAGTACAGGCTTCACAAAAAAAAAAAATTATGTCCTGAAATCACTCCAAGAAACAATATTAAATATGCAAATAAAATGAAAGAATGTAATAGCTTTGAAAATGTTTACAGAAAAGTATTTCAGGTAGTTTCTATTAATGATAGATAAGCAAAATTCTTTTAACACAAGAATTTAGAAACTCTAACAGGAATGTGTGCATGGAATTCCTGTTCTCAATAATACAGGAACACCATTCTGAGAGGTAAAACATGACCTTAGTCTTGCAGATTTGGAACACATTCAATGAAAATAAGGGTAAACAAACTGTTATGCTGTTTTTAATTGCCATTTTCTTTTTTTTTTGTTACCTTGAACCCCAGTTGCTGTACATTCAATTGTAGGTGAGCATCTCAGAGTCAAGATCAGGCTTTAATGCACTTTCAAATATCTCATTGAAATACACAACCCCATCCTGCTGTTTGAAGTATGAAGTGACTTCATGTTAACTGATGCGTGACTCAACAGCAGTTTCTGTGCGTGATCTGGCTTTTACTTAAAAAATACATTTCCTCACATGTTTCCTCTCAGTGGAGCATGCCAAAGTTAGTTTCAACTATTTAGAAAAGTATTTTAGCCTCTTTGGCGAAAAATAGAAGTAGTATTGCATATTTTGGTCTTATGAGTATTAGAAAACTCTAGTGTAGCCAATTATCATACTTCTGTGATCTGAGTGACCACCTGGAAAACTGGTGTAAAACTTCATGTAAGCATCAAGACTCAATTTCTTTGAAATACTTTTCTCTTATACTTTCCTCATTATGACAACAGATAGCACAGACATAAAGGGGAGAGTAGAGTACAAACAAGATCAGTGGGAGACAAATTTTCCCCACACACACTCCAAAAGAAATCCAATTTCAGGAGGAAAAAGGAACAGGAAGGAAGATAGGAAACTAAAAGTAATATATGCAACAATATCACAAACAGAAAATCCAAAACAAATAAGTCTGAAGGTCTACATTTTATGAAGAAAATTCTGAAGCCTTCTCGATGAAGAAGAGATGTGCAATCAAGGAAACAAATATGAGGGCTTGGGAGGTGTGTCACTGTGAGATGCAGGAACTCTACTGCAGCCAACAGCACTGTCTGACAGTGCCACAGCCAGTCTGGCCCACTGTGGATTTTTAATAGACACAAGGGGAAATAGGAGGCAGGAATGAAATTAATTTTAGGTTTGTCTTACCAATAATAATCCTCAAGGTTTGAAAGAGGGTGTTTTTTTAATTACTTGGCATTAATAATAAGTACACATTCACCTATTAATTCTAAAAGTGTATTACATCTGTGATTACTTCTCCAAGGAACTCATTTCACAGGTTGAGCTAGATAAAGGAGGTTCTCCTTTTACTTATTTTCCCCTCTAGAGAGAACTGAGACTGCCAAGCATAAACAAGTGAAAAAATGAAGATAAAGACCACTGCAGGTCAGTTGGAAAAATATTAAATCTGAAACATCTTAAATCCCAAAAGAAAACTTTATATTGCTTTCCGTAATGAAAGTATTCTTCTGAAATTCTGTTTCATTTGTTGTGACATTTTTAAAGTCAGAAATTTAGATAGTTTTTGAAAAATATTTCAAGCAGTTGGTAATTTTGGTTCCAGTTGAGTATAAAAAGGAGTGCTTGATGCTTAACATATTCAGAGAATGGTTCAGCATTCAAAAATTTAGCTCTGTAGTGACTGATTAGTAGTGACTGATTATCTCGAATGCAAATACTGCTGAACACACAAACAAAGCTGCATATTAGCTCTTAAAAAGTGGCTTATAAACCAGAAGTTGAACTAAAACTGGTCAAAGCTGTTAAGTTCAAGGAAAATGGAAGCAGTAAGCAGAAACACAGGGAAGACATAGACCCGTTACTAAACAAGGCAGAGAACCTAGCTATTAATAATGTGGCATGGCAGAGGTTTCTGGTATTTTCTTTTCTGTTGTCTTTAGCAGCATAGATGGAGTCCACAAGATCAGGTAGGTAAGACAGCACATGCCAATGCACCAGGAGTGGAAGAAGGGCTGGTCTTTGACTTATTTCAAAGTTTTAGCCCACATAAATCTATGGGTACAGAGGGAATACATCCCAGTGAGTTAAGAGAAGTGGCTGACTACCTGCAGACCCACTGGCTGTAATATTTGAAGTGTTGAAGCCCAGATGTCCTCGATGACTGAAAGAGGATGGCTACCGAGTTCTGTAGCTGGGTCAGAATAACCAAAGAGCCCAGTGCAGGCTGGGGTCTGTGTGGCTGGGGAGAAGCCCTGCTGTAAGGCTCTTGGGGGTATTGGTAGACAAAAATTGAACATAATTGAACAGCACAGTTCTGCTGCAGCAACAAAGACAAATTGGATCCTGGGCTGCATTATGAGGTGTGTTGACATGTAATCATCTCAATATACTCAGTGCTTTTCAGACTGCACCTGGAGTATTATGTCCAGTTCTGGTCCCCTGTTTTAAAGAATGATGTGTGTAGAGGAGACCAATCCCTCTGCAGACAGCCCTGCGAGGGCCCCCTTGAACCTCCTTTGAGATAAGAAAAACTACTTGCTTAGAATGACTCATGTTAGAAAAAATGTAAGCTCTTCTTCTTATCTTTTTAGAATATTATTGGTTAGGTTTGAATCTTTATAATTGGTTGTCCCAAACAAAGAAAGATAATGTAGTTGGCCAAAATGTGTTAACCCTGTTTTCCACTGGTTTACTTGTGATCCCCCCAAACCCTATAAAAGTACATGTGTGATCCCCCATCTTTGGATTTGTAGCCTGACCCCTTCACGGACGATAATAAAGCCTGTGGGAAAAGTCTGAGCTGCTCTCCCGGTCTTTTTATGCTGGCTGGAAACTACAGGTTTGTGTGAGAAACCATGAAGCTGAGCACCTGAAAGGCCAGCGCTCACAAACCTTGTAACTTTGCCCTGCTCAAGAACAACAGGGCAGGGGACACAAGAAAAATTACAGATGTGGACAGACTAGAAACAGTCCAAAGGAGATGAACAATGGGCTAGAGAGCACCACTGTTCTCTAGAAGAGGAAAGACTGAATGAGTTAGGTCTTATCTCCTTGAAAAAGAAGACTTGGGGATGTTTTCCATGGTATTCAGGTATTTAAAGGGCAGCTACAAAGACAATAGAGACCCTCTCTTTGGAGGGATCTACACAAAGAAAACAAGGCACTACAGGTACAAACCAGGAAAAGTTTTATCTCAACATAAATTTTTACAGGGAGAATAATCAGCTACAGAAACAACCTACCCAGAGGTATGGTAGAGCCCTCACAGCTGAAGGTTTTAAAGATATAATTATACAGTGTGATAGATAATATCATCTTCTAGAAAATATGGAATTATTTTCAATAAGGAAATTGCAAGGTACTGCTGTTATTGCATGCTTCTTGCATTAACAAGTGTCTGATTTACTGCAGGTCATTAATAGGTTTTACAGGATTTGCCTTATTAAAAGGTGAATGTGCAGGAGTTTTTCTGCATTTTCTCAGATATTTTGTAATTTGCTTTGATATTATGCTTATTATAAATATTTATATGAATAATAAAACAATAGAGCCTGAAAACAAAACTGTAAGTTTTATCTATTTCTATAGTAAAATACAAATACACTCTACATTCCACTTATTTTTGTTAAGTAAATATTAACTCTAGCATATTTAGGCAATATTAACTCAATTTTAGTATGTTACCTCACTATCACAATAGGACACAAAATGTACCTGCTACCCACAATGTTTCAACTGATTTAAAACAAGTCAGTTACACACAGAATACTGTGCAGTGGAGTCATTAGAGAGGGGTGCTTTGCAATAGAGTCCTTCACATTTCAAACCTATTTTGCTATTCTTAGTTTTTGTTCCCATGTGCCACAACAGCTTCAGCGACATCATCCATACATGAATAGACGTGACTAGCTGTGATTTCACCCTTGAGCCCACATTTTATTTCGATACTGAAAATGGTGCATTCCAATTGTTTTGATACTGGTGCAGCAGTGGACCTCACCATGTCATGCCAGATGGTTTAATCCTCTACCAGACACTGGTAGACCTTTGTTGCCCTTCTAGGTCCCTCTCCAATTAAAAATCAGAGCAACTCTGTGCTCCTCTCATGTACTGAGGGGACGTATCATTACCTTACCTTTCATAAAACTTGAGACATGTAAGTGTTTTAGAGTTATTTCAAGTCAACCCCAGTCCTAATGTGAGGGGGGCTTCACTGCCAAGCTGACACTGTGAAACCTTCAGGGTATATCTCTTTCAATCTTCCAAATCAGATCAGCATATTGGAGAGCATGCAATGCGTGTTTTCAATGACTGCTTATTCACCACTGGAAAAAGAAGGCTCAGAACGTTACCTACAAATAGGCTTCTTGGACTAGAAGAATTAGCAAAGAACAAATCACAAATAAAAATTCTATACTGGCAAAAAATAGGCCACCATTTAAAATATACAGCCTCTAAGCAAAACATTTTTCTAAACATCTGAAAAGCAAAATATGTGATCATACCTAAAGTTACAAAGAAAGAAGAAGGAGAAAAGTGGACTGATAACATGAATAATTTGATACAATCATGTTTATTTATCTTCTCTGCTTGCCAAAACAGGTTCCTTCCTAGAATTTTAACAGAATACAATAAATCCATCACTTTTTAAAATTTAATACTGAGAGATAGTAAGCTTGGTATTTACACATTTCATCTTAAAATGAGGTCGAAATGGCAGTCACAACCTAAACTCACATTAAAAACACTGTGAAAGTAGGTGCTAGGGCAGAATAAACAGTGGGTGGCCATGGAATAGGCATTTCCTCATTTGTATATAAGATGTAAAAAAGTATGTGTATGTATAAAAGTAAACATGGATTTAAATTATTTATCCCAACCACTTTTAGAAACAGCAAATAATTTCACAAAAATATATTGAGTATGACAAGAAAAATATTATTTTTTTATTCTCAACAGACAGATTTTTGTGTTTCAAAGGACAGAATTCTGAAAGAAATTCTTTAAGGAAGAAGTGAGGTAGAGGCTTATGCAGGAGGAAACAAGTCACCAGAGAATAGAGGTACTGTTCCTGACAGTGTTGTCTACCAAGTGGGTATGGAAGAAAGGAAAAGAAATAGATAAAGCATTCAAGAGGACCTGGCTTTGCTTATACTCATATAATGCAAAAGGCTATTTTTCAAGTCTTTCTGGATATTTTAACTCTTGACATGGCAGATATACCTTATCTACTGCATTCTTCTGCGCCCAGCAAATCCCACTCTGAAATCACAAGGACAACTACAAAACAACTTCCAGGAATATAATTCCTGTCCAGATAAGAGAGTGAACAATTTTTGATGATGGTTTTGAAAAAGCAGCATAGACCAGATGATTCCTTGCAAGTAACTAGTGTCTGGTACAAGTCATGATTACTTCAGTCCTTGTGCATATTCAGTTTGTTATCCTCCACTCTCTAATGATCAGTGGCAGATTGTTACTGGTCCCCATAATGAAATAAAAGCTCTCCCCAAATAGATATGAAAGGATCTACCATTCAAGACTTTTGGCATAAAATACCATTCTTGGAGTCAAGTGGTTTTTATGAGTGGTTTTGGCTTGAGTTTCTGGGCTTGGGGTTTTGTTTGGTTGAGGGTTTTCCTTGTTGTTGGGTGGTTTGGCAGTTTGGTAGTTTGTTTGCTGTATTTTGTTGTTTGGTTGGCTCATTGGTTTATTTGGGTTTTTGCTGGGTTGCTTTTTTTGCTTTGTGTTTTAAACAGCCAGGATAAATATCCTGTCACCAATACTGGGGAAAACAATAATTTTTCATTCTGATGAGATATGTGCCTGCACTTTTCCTACTTGTTCTGTATATCAACTAATGTTGATGTGGGTTTTCTCATTTTAAGACTAGGTATATTCCACTGAAATTTGGGAGCTTTTTAATTTATTTGACTGACTTTAAAATCCTTTCAATTTCAATGCTAGAGTAGTATGCCACTATTACTATGTTGAACTAGTTTTGTAAAATCCAGAGGGACCTTGACAAATTTAAGAGGTGGGCCAGTGCAAACCTCATGAAGTTCAGCAAGGCCAAGTGCAAGACTGGGTGAGGAATAGATTGATACTAGCTCAGGGAAGAAAGACGTGAAGGTGTTCCCCAGTGAGAAGCTCAACATGACTTGACTATGACCTCACAACCCAGAAAGCCAACCGTGCCCTGGACTGCATCAGCTTGAGGGAGGTGATTCTCTCTCTCTCTCTCTCTCTCTCTCTTTCTCTCTCTACCCTGCTCTCGTGAGACCCCACCTGGAGTGCTGCATCCAGATCTGGGGTATCCAACACAAGAAAGACATGTACTTGTTGGAGCAAGTCCAGAAGAGGGTCACTGAGCTGATCAGAGGGCTGGAGCACCTCTCCTATGAAGACAGGATGAGAGAATTGGGGGTGTTCAACCTGTAGAAGAGAAGGCTTCAGAGAGACCTTAGAACACCTTCCAGAACCTAAAGGAGGCTTACAAGAAAGAAGAGGGACTTTAAAACAGGACATGTAGTGATAGGACAGGATGGAATAGTCTTAAACTGGAGGAGGGTAGGTTTAGATTTGACATTATGAAAAAAATTTTACTGTGAGGGTGATGAGACAGTGGAACAGGTTGCCCAGAGAAATTGTGGACTCCCCATGCCTTGGAATGTTCATGATCAGATTGGATGGGGCTCTGAGTAACCCGGTCTAGTGTAAGATGTCCCTGCTCATGGTAGAGTCAGAACTAGATGATCTTTAAGGTCACTTCCAACACAAACCCTTCTATGATTCTATGAAAATCAAAGTTAGAGGATTTTAGAGAAAGCTCAACAGGACACATGGTTTAGAGATTGTACCACACTAGCATACTTGTCACTGCTTCCTTCTCCACTATATTACCTGGGAGACCCTACTTCTTCTCCTTTTAAGGTAAAATGGACAATTCTTAAATGGAAGTTTGCTTTGAACATGCTTGATACTATGGAAAAGATCACAGCAGGAACTTCTGAGAACCACTAGACTAGAAAACATCCCCTAGTCCTCTGTGCCTAATTTGCTCCAAACTCGCTGTTTTTTGCTTAGATAGTAGCCTAAGGATTCATCTGCCTCCTGAGTAGTGCAGGAATAGAGATTCAGAAAGAAAGATTCTGGTTACATAGGGCTTCTGAAAGACTGAATCTTGTGTTTTGATGACACAAAAATTGAGTAGTACTAATAGTCCACCAGTTTTACTTCAAAGTAATTCATTCCAAGTACAATAATTTCATTCTGAATTGAAAAATGAAATTTGTGTACATATTTTGTATGCCCATATCAGTAGTTCTTCCCAAAACAGGTAAATAAGATTCTCTTCAGATGACACTTGCGCCTTGATTTAGGTTGGAAGAGAAATGATAACACATCAATAAGAGAGAAATAAAGAAAAATGAGAAACCTGGTGTTGGGGGTTGGTTCTTTCCCTTTTCCCTCTGTGGAATTTTCCCCATTGTCATGCTAAGATACCTGTTGACTGGGCCCTGGTGGTAAGGGGGAGGGGAGAGAGGAGGGAAGCCCCTCAATATCCAAACATCCAGAAGAGGAAGCGGAAGGCTCTGGCTCAGCCCCATTTCCCCTGCGGAGTTCGGACGAGAAGGACAATCGCCACCTCAGACCCATCCGTGCCATCCCAGTGTCAGGAGCCATCCTCACTGCTGTCAGACCCTGCCCGGCTGTCTTCTCGCTGTAACCTGCCACCATCCAGCACTCTGCTGAGCACTGGGACCCACACCGTGAGCGGAGAGCTCTCTCTCCATCTCTCTCTCCCCCTGGGACAGCTCTGCCATCACCCCCAGCCCTCCTGCAGCTCTGCGGGACCTGCCCGCCCCCAGCACCGGGAACTGCAGCTCAGGGAAAAGGTGCCTGCAGCCAAAAAACACTGGGACTGAGTTACTGTTCTGTTTGTGGGTAATTTCATAGCTGTTGTTGTTCTTGTTTGTCGTGTTAGATACACTAGTAAAGAACTGTTATTCCTACCCCCATATCTTTGCCTGAGAGCTCCCTTAATTTCAAAATCATAATAATCTGTAGGAAGGAAGGATCACATTTTTCAGTTCAAAGGGAGGCTTCTGCCTTCCTTAGCAAACACCTGTCTTTCGAACTAGGACACCTGGAAAGAGAAAGTTCTCCTTTTCTGTCGCTTCATCTCCAAAATGTGAGTCCATTTCAAAATTGTTGAGAGTTTTAAGTGCTCAGACCAGTAGCATTTGTAATAATTCAACAGTCAATAATTCTGTGAAACCGTGGTGTGAATGGCTGAAGTCAACTGAGGCACACTGAGCAGCCACATGAATAAAATATTAAGTGACCACTACAGGTTTCACATACTGGTCACAGCTTACTATTTTGAAAACGACTTGGCTTACTCTATACAGTATTTTGAACTCATAGGAGAAATATTGGGATCAGCAGTATATAGAGTGGCTCAGGAGAGGCTGGCTAATGCTAGAAAGACTTTTATTTTGAAAATTAATCTCTATTTCCTAGCTGGTAATCAGGTTCTGTCTCTGGGTTTCTTCTTCCTAAAGTTGCTGTGGAAGACAATTGATGTAATACAATGGATTTTTCTGAAGGGACTGATTTCAGCAACAAGCAAGAAACCCATACAGCAACTGTAATTCTGGGGTTAGGGTGGGGATGGAAGACTAGGAAGTATCTTCACTATTCAGCAAGATCTGTTTGTGATACAAGGAATTGCAGCTGTACCTTAAACCCACTCACAAATGCAAATTTATGCAGGATGTCTACAGGTTTTGGTACATCAGTATAAGAAGGACATCAAACTATTAGAGTGTGTCCAGGGGAAGACTGATAAGGTGGAGAAAGGTCTCAAGGGGAAGACTTAAGAGAAGTGTTTTCTGTTTTAGAAAATTCATTAATTTCTTACTCTAACATTGCTTTTCTAGTAAGTAAGCTTCCTATATCTTTAGTTTTCCAATATAATTTCCCTTTTATTCCAGAAGGTACCTGCCTACAATGAAACTTGAATCAGCATGAAGAATATCCATAAGAAAAATGGAAGGGAAAATAAAGGTAAAAAGCAGAAATGTGTCAACATTTACGCAGATATTGATGCTAATCATCTGCAAGTACAGTCAAGATATTTACAGGTAGGATGTTTGTCACATAATTTCCAGATTATTTGAATAAAGAAGAAATTCTTAGTTATAAAGCCAAAAGGTTCACTTCTGGCATTCAGAAACATATTCACACTTCCTTTGCCAGAGATACTGAATATAGGTAAGGCATACAGGGAAAATTAAAATTATACTAAATGGAGTGATATTATTGGTCAAAATAGGAACAAAATTTTGTATGTTCAACCCTTCAGATCTCAAAAGACAACTTCAACTCATAAGTAGAGTTGGAATAATTTCTCATGTTTAACTATTATACCGTTGCATTCACATGAAGAACTTGCTCTTTTTTCTAATGGTACCAATTCTCATTCTACAAGCCATGCCACATCCTGAGACCATAGCAATTAAGTCAAGCATTATGTAATATCTCACTGGAATTTATCACTTAACCCTTTCTTTGCATTTATGACTCCATTATTAATTGCCAGCATTTTTAATTCCCTGTAATTAAATTGTTACATAATCTGTTTATGATCTTAAATTGTTCACCTAATTAAGAGTCTTCTGCTTTAAAAGCTTTATACATTGCTTCTCTACGTCACTATTTTATAAATCAATTTCAGATATTATTGATCAACTGTATTATTTTCCTGGAGGACATGATTACTGCAACACTGTCAGCTACAAATGTCTTTCATTCCTGTCATAAATTTAATTATATTCTTATCCTTGAAACACCATTTTTTTCCCCCAAATTTAGACCTTTCAGATTCTTGCATTATTCATTAACATTATTCCTATTGAAATAAGCATATCACACCCACAAGATTTGCTTCCACCAATCTCACTTGAAGTACTCCTCCACAAGATAGTCCTCAGCCCACCCCAGTTAAGAAAGATTTTTTTCTTCTCTACTATATTTCTGAACAAACATCCCTTTTCCCTCCTGAATGACCTATTTCTGAGACTTGCACTGGGGGCTTCTCAGTCTATTTTTTTTAAATAATATCCTTCTAAGTCATGAAAATCTGTGCAGGATGTCTGCAGCTTTGGGACCATCAATACAGGAACGACATCAAACTATTACAATGTGTGCAGGGGAGGACAGACAAGGTGAAGAAAGGTCTCAAGGACAAGTGTTGTGACAAGAGTCTGAGGCCTCCTGGTTTGCTGTTGTTTCTTCAAAGCATTTTCAATTTTCTAAATGTGAGATAGATGTTTCAGTGTGTCCTCAAAAAAACTTTTATTTTGAGCAAAACAATGATGTGGGGTAGTAATCAAAATCCACAGCTGTAGGTCAGCAGATTTCCATGCAGTAAGATTAACAGAATTTTAAGTAAGCAAATAGCAGTTCTTCACCAACCAGATCAGGCACAACTAGGCATTTTAAGGAAAAGGCACTTTGTTTTCAGCCTTCAAATCATTGCAATATGTTTCTGTCTTGGACTTTTAAAGTTATAAAAATACAGAAACAATTATTTGGCTTTGGAATGAGTTTCAGTGTTTGGTTTTTTTGTTGTTGTTTGGTTTTTCTTTTAAATGCTGAACAGATCCTTGTTTATCCTTTTCTTCAGCCTATAAAAAAATTCGTATTTCACAATGGTTTATGAATCAACTTACTGATTACTTTAGGAATTTTCATTAGAACAATTATAAAGTCATTAATAATAAAATTATGCCTTTATTGTCATCATGACTGTTTTTGTAAAACATTGGAAGGTTTCCCATGAAATATCCTGTATTTATCATTAATTTCATATTATTTGAATACCAAGCCCCCCTACTCCCTCAAATCTTAAAATCAGAAAGCAGAAAACTCTAAGAGATATAGTTGAATCCACTGTGAATTCACAACTGAGTCCTGTGAAACAGGAAATAAATGTGGTATTCCAGTAGCCTGAAAATTTTGTTTGAAGCAATTCATTGAACTCAGCTTTTCTATTCATGGTAAAATTGCAACTGAGATAGTTTCTCTTTATACAAATTTTCGAGTCAGAACGGTTATCTTTGGTGGTATCCACACCAATACTAAAAATGTTACTCAAAAGTCTCAGGCTCCCATTGTAAAATATATGATTTAAATCATAGCCGGTTTTTCACATTTAACAAATTAGTCACACTATGAAAAAGGAAAAAGGAAAAGAGTTCCCAAGAAAGATTTAGTCTCAGTATATGAGCAGAAGATGCTTTCACTAATAGAGAAACAAAATCAAGAAGAGATGCAAAAATTAGTTTCCAGACAATTGAAAATTCTTCACAACCAAAGCCCTCAATCTTGTTTTGAAATATTCTGTGCTTCTCCTCTCCAACAGTTGTTGGTCTCATGAAATTTAAAATACTTGTCAAAACACTGGGTGAGGATTGTGGGAGCTTTGTTTGGTTTGTGTAAACTTTTGTTGGTAGTCTTGCTAACAAAGCCGTTTAAAGAGTATTATGCCTCTTCTTTTAAAAAGCTATTACAGCATGAATGTTGTATATAGCACAGATATTTTTTCTCACTTAAGGCCCGTGTCAGCATACATCAACATTATCTGCTTTCAACAGAACCACAGTAAAAACCAACTCTATGACACAACAGATTGAATCTAGAGCAGGAAGACTTTGTGTGAACTTTTTCGTTTTTCAAAAAAAACCACCTCCTATTCTCATTGACAATTTAACAGAAAGTACATTATATAGGTTACTAAGAAGTACAGCAGTTCTCCATTAATTCCCTGTCAATTAAATTAACTAACATTTATCTTGTCATTGCTGTACTAAAAACAAAAGAGAAGACATTTTAAACATTAATACACAGTCCTAATTCATGTGGAAAACTAAAGCACATCAGAAGACCTGTTTGACACTTACAGGTATTTGTCAAGACCACCAAAGTCATTTTGAGACACCTTTTCCTCAGACAGATTTTACTTTACCCAAATTCCAACCTGAGAGGTTAGGTTTCAAAGGAGAACTTCAATGCATTCCTAAAAATAGTATAAAGACCAGGAAATTGAAACTTTCACTACCCCCCTTGACTTATCATTGCAGGTGCCCAAATTCATTTACTTTCAGGGAGAAAAGTACTTCTTTGCAGTCAAGAAATACTGAATCTCTTAGAGAAAACCCATACATTGTAAATGTAGAATTGGGAGGTCCTTAGAGGTACTAGAACTTTGGGAAATCATTTAAAGTTTATGTATTTTGATATTATAGTTAGTACAACATTAGACAAATATTTATATTATTCCAGTATTGTCTACTCAATATTGTTTTCTTCAGAAAGCTGTCTCCATAGAAGATTTATCTAAATAATAATCCCCTAGACATTTAGGGGGGGAAAAAAGTTACTTTGATATACTCTGTAACTGCTCCTGAAATTTTTGGCAAAATAGTCAAAAATACTCTGTTTCTACTTGATATTATGTCATGCAAGACAATGTATAAAATACTGAAGCAATTTCAACACATTATTTGGCATCATTATCTTCCTATTAAGGATACTTTTGGAGGTTACAATTGTTCTTCTATTTTAATTATGTTATATAGATGTTAAATATATTATTAGAACTAGGTGGCACTAGAGATAAAAGTACCAAATACATATTAAGAATGCTATTAAATTGTTGACTCTGGAATGCTGTAATCATTTAGTGATCCACCACTGTCTGAAGAAACAGTAAAAATATGACAGAAAGTACTTTCTGAAAACAAACACACATGAAGATAACTTAGCATACCTGGTAGATCTCCATTTTAATGCAGTTGAACAGTGAGATACTGGGAATAAATACGTTGTAAACTATTCCCTGTGTTTAGTCTCTACAAAGGGAAATGAAATAACAGCATGAATTTTGACTTTAGTATTGTACTGGCTTGGCATGACACAAATCCACACATCTCTGCTGTAGGGAGTAGAGAGATGCTGCAGAAAAACCTCCCTGGTCAAATAATATGACCTAAACTTTTTACTTGACTGAAACTTTTGATGTAAAAATTACCAAGGACTAACTATCAAAGATGTGGTTACTTTTGATTTAAACAGCTGCATATTCTCATTCTGACAACATCGAAGGTTAAGCAACAAGCAAACTATGGTCCAAACCTTGTAACAAAAGATTGATTGTTCTGAAACCTAGCACATTATTCTTTGCAGGATAGACTTCTTTTCTGCCTACATTTTACAGCACATAAGTGCTTTTACCCATCAGAATAAGCAGTTTCCCTTCTTTCAATTTTCCGTGGAGCAATGTAAATTAATTAAATAAAGATTCCATTTAAGTATAAAGTGAAGGTCAAAAGGCAGGTAGGATACCTTGAAGTACAATAGAATACTTATAGCAATTAAATGCACTATATATATATCAAGCAGTTAGAAGAATACTTTTGATAAATTATATTTAAATATTTTCCCTGGATGATGAGGAAGAGAAGCTTAGAATTTTTGTCTTCATAATGTTCAGTAGGGAATTTTTATTCCAAATAAATCTAAAATTTGATGCAGCCAGTTATCTGCCTTCAGTTATGTGATTTCCTTTGAAACTCCTATAGCAAGTCCTGAGCAGCTGCACTGTGCTACAACTCACAGAAAGGAAAACTATTCATCAAGACTGATGCCTCCCAGTCCACTGGATTTCTTGGTTTCGTTATACAATTTACATTAAAAAAAACAAGTATATTTTTCTTTTGAAGAAAATATTGCAGTTTAAGCAATTCTTCAAGTTCACAGTATCAGCTGCCTGATAACCACAAACCTCTCTGTTGATTAGCAGGAGTTGGGGGGAGAAATATTTTAGGATTCATTCTATTGCAAGAAAAATAAATACTGAAAACACAGTAAATGTGGACAGTGATATTTCTGAATGGAAAAGTGTTACGTCTGTCTTTTTACCATATTCTAAATTTCATGGAATGATTTAAAAGGTTGGAGTCAATGATCTCAGAGGTCTTTTCCAACCCTAATTGATTTTCTGTAATTCTGTAAAATATCATCATCCAAAATTTAATGTCAGTGTCAGCTGAGATTTCTGAATCTTAAGACATTTATTCTTCCAAGAAGGTTTCAGAGGCTGTGATTCTCTTAATGTCTATATGGCAGGCCTTTCTGAAGGAATAAAGCAATCTTGCCATTCTCTTTGACCATTCCCTTCATCTGGCAATCACTAGAAATCAGGCTGGAAGTTCCATAGGGAGTCAGTACATCTTCTGTGCTGAGGTTTGTTATAGCACAACTGAAAGAGTTTTGATCTAGGTCAAAACTTTGATAATTTACCTGAGTCTAATGTAAACTTCCTAGAAATATACCACGGATCACAGATTTCATGAAAATCATGTCACATTATCCTTTCTTATAGCTAAAAATAATAAAAAAAAAATCCCAACAACTCATCCCAAAACAAACAGTAAACAAACAAACCCCAAAACCAAACAAAAAACAATAACAAAAAACCCCCACCAGCTAAAAACCCAACCAAACAAGCAAAAATTTTAAAAATTTTAAAAACAAACATTTGGAAACCAACAAAAAGAACCTCACTAAATCATTATCCAAATATATATGCAACTTGATGCTGTGGTTTAGGGACAGTGTTTCCCAATTTAGTGTTCCCACTGCAACACTCCAAACTATTCACTGCTCATACACTCAGTTCTCCCTCCCCATTCCTTTTTCCCTGTAAAGGGCTGGAGAGGAGAATTAGAGGTGCAGAAGGCAAAGACCAGAGGTTGAGATGAGAACAATCTACTGGAAACAGCAATGAGACAGGAAAACAAACAGTAGCAGCAACAATATGAATATCAACGTGCACAAGAGGTGAAGGATTCACTCAACAGACCTCACCACAGGGAAACCCCTGATCATACTGGACTGTGCTGCCATGCTCTGTGACCAGGAAGGGACTCCTTTCCCTATCCCTGAGAAATGACATGAGGTGGTCCAGAATAATCACTGGGTCCTGGCCATGCCCATCCTGGCTACTGCAAAAATTAACTCTGTACTGTCTGGAATCAGGACACTTGTACTGTACTTCTTAGTCCTCAGTGGACAACAGCAATTCATTATGCTCTGTTATTCTAAAATTAATAGATTTTTGGATTTGTTGTTGCAGCTTTGAAGTAAATTGGTTCAAATTTTCTCAAAGAATGACAGGCACTGAAGGCAATGCTGCTGTCTTATTTTCTGCTGTGCTAGTACAGCCATGGGAAATACTGTTAAAATAGCAAGTCTTCAGTGGGTATATTAGTTTAGACAGTTTTCCACATAGACTTTTTATTTCAACAACAAATGGACTAGCAAGTTCATCACTATGTGAACTTGGAGCACTTTTCAGAGAAGAGTACATTTTTCGTGTTCTCCTTTATTAAAAAAACACTGCTTACAAGACACATCAATCTTCCTGAGTCATAAAAACCCATATTTTATTAATTACTACAATTTGTTGTTTAATAGACACAAATGCTTATTCACCTCAATATGGAGATGGACCAAGTAATATGCTAGTTTAAGTTTTATTTTTACTGCAGAGGTACTTAGAAACCTCAATAAAAGTTGTTTGTCATATTATATTTTTTCCTGACACTTCTAAGCAAATTGTAGCACTGTACTTTAGAGATTGGAGCTGAAACACACAAACCAGTCAGAGTTTAGGCTAATTTTTCATAATTTCAAGAATGGAGCAATAATTCCAGATTAAAGAGCAAAGTTTTTTCACAGTCAAATGATATTAAAATAAAAAAGAAGTTGTTAGTCTTGAAGTAATATAACTTTATAAGAGAGTATTAAGTCAGTTGAACAGTTTCAAAGTCTTCATCAACTTTGTTAATCTGCTAGCAAGTAATGAGGTCTTTATATTTGGTATCACTATGAATCCACTTAAAAAAGCTTTAAATTAATCCTGCTTTAGAATTAACATTTGCTTTCTGAAATAGAAATTATCCTCTATGAAGATTAATTATTATATCTGAGGCTCAATTTCTCATATTAAGGCAAATCTCCAAAACAAACATGTTCTAGCCAAAACTAAGAAAAGAGTATAATATTATATCAATTCATAAAGAAGAAGAAATGCACCTGTCATCTAGCTAGGTGCTACTGCTAAAATAGCTCCTTATTTCATTTAAAGTTTATATCACAGACTATTGTAACACAACCACTCAGAGTAATTTTCTGTTTAGCTGGATGAGGTACATTTTTTTCTTGAACTATTATTATTAATGGGAGTGAAAACTTTTCTGTGAAAAAGATGTTTGAAATACCTTCAGTTAAACTCAACTTCATAATCAGAACTGCTAATTAATAGATTAATTGTGAAATACAATCAATACAAAAAAGTGGAAGTCAAAATTTTATCTGTTCGTTCTTGCAAGTTCGGGGGGGTTCTTGGTTTTGTTTTTGTCTTGTCTTTATTTTTTTGTTTGTTTGTTTGTTTGTTTTGAGAGTGTGTTAAATTGTTGTTTAGGGCTATTTTGAGGAACATGACTGAAAAAGAAAATGCATCTTGATCATCTTTATTTACTGTATTGTTTCTTTCTCACTCTTTCATGCTTTCCTTTTCCAGAATCAGGAAAGTCCATTCTTCCAAAATATGCTTTGTGTTTCATTATACACAGCAAGCTAAAGCATAATCCAGGAACAGTTGCAGTATCCATCATGGATAATTCATATTGTATGCAGTTAGAACCCAGATGTTACTCCCTCAAATGGCTCTGAAACTCTGACCATGTAAACTTGAGTATGAACTTTGGAAATGACAAGATTAAAAGTCATTTTTCTCAGACATTTTACCAGTATGCAGTTGCTGTAAATGTCAGAAAATACCACAGTTTATAAAAATGGTAAAAAAAGGCCCTCTCCCACCAAATGCTCAAAACCTTCATTAATATTAGAATTAATATGAAAAAAAAAAAACAAATACCCCACAACACGTACAGAATAGTTATTTCCTAACAGCTAGATATATTTCATATTGACAATTTTAACTCAAGAATAAGATTCTAAGCTACATTTTTTTCTATTAATTTATTAAGTGTTTTTCAGTGTTTATCTGGGAAATTAGTAAGATTTTCAGCTGTAGTTATGTGTTAAAAGACCAGAGAAGTGACTCATTGATTCAGTGCCATAATTTTGTTTTTCACTCTAAGAAGTTTTTAAAGCATCCTTGACTACTTCTCAGAGATTACTAGAAGCTAACTTGTGGCTGGGCTTGCTGTGGGATACATCAATACCTTTCTTTCCTCATTTCATGGCCTGATTTAGTAAATAAAATAACTATATTAAAAAGAAAAACATTTTAGAAATCAGTAAGTTTTATTTTCTGTATAACTTATGTGTCTAGGTTTTCTTTACCTCAAATATTAAAATTTTTGGCTGCATATCTATCTTGATAGATAAAGAGAATAAAAGTATTAACATTTCCCTTTCTAATGTCAAATGGTTTAGGTATTTCTAATACATGTTTTGTAGTCAAACAATGTATTGTTGAACTATCAAGAAGTATTTCAGAACTGTCCCTTGCCACTAGGTTCCTTAAATTCCCCAAATATATGTGACACATTGTAAATTGCTTTTTAAATTCTTGGCACTATTAAAAAAGTCCCACATATGTTCAGAAATAGTATTATACTGTTTTCATAAAGTATTGCATTGATCACTAATAACTCTTCCTGCCCCTCCCTCCTCCCTTCCATTTATTCCAATTTTCTCAGGATTGCTTTTCAACAGAAGACTTATTGTCCCATAAAGACAATAAAACACTGACTTGAGCTGACCATGCCGCACTGGTTTTTGTTATGAAATGAGCTCCTTCAATCTCCCAATTTCTTCCCACAGCCATCACTACATTTATTACAGCTCACATGGCCACACCATAGACAAGAAGGTACCATGACTCTGATGGAATATTGGCAGCAGCACCTCTACCTTCTCTGACACTTTAATTTCTTTTGTGGCTGCATCACATCTTCATTTTGGGTTCACCTATCACACTCAGGTCTGTCTTCTTAGACTTCAGGGTGCAAATTCGACAGCAGAAATTCCAGAATTAGTTTTTGTATTCATGTCTGTGTCTTTTGTACCACTAAGCACCATTGAAATTTTGGAGTTCAGCCCAGGAGTTCACCTGAGACACATTATACACTAAAAAAATTTGTAACATGCAGAGCAAATAACAAAGTGAATATGAGGAGGGAACATTTATAATCTGCCATCAACTTCACACCAATTAACTTCTTCCTTTTAAAAAAAGTGTTGGTGACCTTTTCTATTATTTCTTTTCCATTTTTATGACATTTCATGAAGTTTTACTCGCATCAGTTGTTTAGAGTACTTGCTTTATTTCCTACTCCCCCTACCACTGATGTGGGCATGACCTACCCTCAATAAACCTGTACTAAAGTTGAATATTATTTTCTCTTTACCTTAAAAATTTTCCTAAATTTAAGGTCATTGCATCCTCTGTAACAATAATGCCATCCCAGTATTACAATAAAGCCTATCAGTGTTAAGTTTCATTGCCAAGCTAAAAATTTAATAAATCATCAGATAGTTCTAAATGTTCTGGAAAACCTCAATGTGGATCCTATTTATTCAGCTTTAGAAAAGCATCTGGCACTTCATAAAATAAAAAATTCCCAGTTCATTTTACCTGGAAATGCTGCTGTTCCAGGCTTTTAAGTAGACTCTTGAGATCTCCTCCACTGCTCTTCTGAAGACATTCTGAATTCCGGCATTACTTTCTCAAGATTTAATGACCAAAAAAACTGTCTTAGCACTATAGAATATTAAGAAAAATCTGTCATATGTGAAGTGCATCACTCACTTATTATTGACAGTAAAAATTAACAAAAATCACTTATAAAGCAGATGGTTATTTTTGCAGCTACATAGGTTTGCAGAGTTAGTTACTGCTTGCTTGCAAAGATTTTTTTTTTTTTCCTTAATGACAACCATTTTCTTGCTGTTTCCATATAGACCTCAAGTAACACCATGAGATCTGACTTCCTGCAGTGCTTATGCGTTAAGGAAACTAAAAACTCTTATGGTCTGGTCTTGTTCCCTGCTGGCAACCAGCTCCTACAGTTCTGCATGAAGTGGATACAGCTGATGAAGCTATTTCTAAACCACTCTTTGCCACAAAGATGAAAAAAAAATATTCCTCACTATTCTACTGTGGGATTTCTTGGAGTTTGGAAAGGTTGGACAAATTCTCTATTACAAGTACCATGGTTCAGCAGAACAAATAAGTAATGAAAATACAGAAAGAGTTAAAGAGCATGTGGGTTATTAAAAAATTCTGCCCATGGGGGAAAAAAAAGGGGAAGGGGGGGGGTGAGAAAAGAACTGAAGATTTAGGGCTTTAGTGCTTTATTTGAAAAAGCTAGAGAGTATATGTCACCCAGAAAAAAGCCACTTTCAGGTAAGATACTGATGTAATTCTGAAAACATTCCTCAGATATATCCTTTTTGCAGTAAGTTCTTTTTGATTCTTGCTCAGTCCAGAAATGAAAGTGCCAGGCAAGATTGAGATGCTATATTTTTATAGTATCATCTGTTGCACACATATTGTTTAGTGACAAATATTTCTTTTGTGATCCTTCTTCACAATATTTCTAATTCCTGTAAATGAGCTTCAGATGTCTCTCTACAAGTATCATCAAGGTACCAGGACAATGCATGCTGCCTCAGTAGGAAATTAAGCTTAAATTAATTATTAGAGGATTTTCATTTATGAAGTTGCAACACCTCTTTAATTCAAAATATTCTTCTGAATCATTCTGAAATAGATTTTTTTTTTTAAATGACTGTCCATAAAACAGTAATCACCAATAGGACACTGCTTTGACATTTCCTGGAAGATCCTTTGTAAAAGATGAAAACACAAAGTATTTAATCGCGAACTTCTTTTCACACAAACCAATCAATCCTAGCACGTTTAAGACCCTGTCTTACACTCCAGAAACTTGCCCAGAAAAATCAGCCAACTAGATTAAGGTAAATTCACTTTCATTCTTGTGAGAAACTGAGATGTACCTCAAAAGACAAAATAGTGTTCAGCCCTTTGTTCTGTTGGTGCAGAAGCTTGGGGGGAGGTTTTATGTGTGTGGTTTTTTGTTTGTTTTGTTTTTGTTTGTTTTGTTTTTGTTTGTTTTGTTTTTTCTAATTATTATTTTACTGAGAAACTGTAAATCAGAAAACAGCCTCAATATTACTTATCTTCTGACTGTAAAAATGTTAGACAGCCTTGAGAAAGACTATTAGCATTCCAAATTCATCAACCACAGCAAAAGAGAGTTAAATCCTTTAACAGCCTGTTATCCTGCAATTTTAAGACCACTCATAGACCTGTGCTGTCTTAAACCTTTGTGAAATCTACTGCAGAACCTACTTCACATCTGTTTAATTCTGAAATACAAAGATCTACCGTATTTAACAAACATGGAGGCAGAAGTTACTCTTTCACCTTTGGGACCTTAGAAGAGCAGCTCTGCAGTTTTGTGAGTTCTGTTAAGCACTATCTGTTAGGAAATATTTTGAAGGTCAAAATTCACACACTTAGAAATTCAAGCATGTTTTTCTTCCCCATTCATATAGCTATGGTAATTAAAGTGTGACTAAAGAAGAGGAGAGTAATTTACCCCAGTTCTCACCACTTATCTGAAGCATTGAACACAAAGTCAAGGACTAGTTGTTATTGAAAACATGCTGTGCTAACCATAATAAATCCCTTAATGTTCTACTTTTCCATTGACTTTACCAAAATTTGTTTTCCAGAGGATAATGTTTTTAGAAGTCAGTATCTGTTCAACTTGTTTGTAGTCCATTCAAAATGGCTATTCTAGACCTGAGGGAGTGTTTGTTGTTAAGTTTCCATAAATGCAGCATAAAAATATGTAAGTGATGTTTCCTGACACACCAATATATGTTGTCTTTTCAATTATATGCAGCTTGAGAGCCTTGCATCTCAGCCATCAGGCAGCCAGAAAACCATAGTTCATATAAAGTTCATGCTTCCTAACTCCTCAAAAGCCTCAAACTACCAAAGTAAAATAAACCAAACTCAGATATGGCCATACATTACTAAATAACCACATGACACGGTTAGCATGCTCCTGTCCTATTTTTTCCTTTTATGACCCCTTTTTTGGCATGGCTAGTTGCATTTTGAAGTGCAAGTTCCTTAGGAGGGAAAAAAACATTCTTTAGCTTGCCAGCTCCAGTGCCCACCTTCCCTGGTAAATGTCCAAAGAGAATTAAAAGTAAAATAAAAACAATTAAAATCACTATTTGTATGACCTTCAATTATGCTTCTATGATTCTTTCAAATTAAACATGGATGATTTTATGCTTTGTACAAAATGAAAATATGTCAGTTTGCCAATGTTACTTAGTGAAGGACAATATTCCAGTGAAAGTAGAGAGTCTACAGCTTTCTTTCTATGTCAAGAAAGCATTTTCATCCTGTGCAATCTTTGCCACAAGCTGCATGTGTTAAATATCATGTTACCCTTCTATTACAATGATTTTACCTCCTGCAGCACATTAGCTAAGATTTTTTGGAAAAAATACTATAGTCATTGTCATAAGCAACATAGTTCATAGTAAAAGTGAGAAATACATCCCTACCACTATTTTATTTAAGAATTTTAATATTTAAAAAGCTACTGAAATTAGAACAGGACAAACAGCAAAATAAGATTTTAATATTTCAAAAATTTTAGTTGCAAATAAACTTAAATATCTACCATGTGGCATATCCTGGTTCTCAGTAAGATTATTTGGCAAAGGCTCTAGAAGCCAAAAAAGCAGCCAGGTAGACTGTCTGAAAAGAGGAAAGATGGTCACACTGACAGGAAACCTTCCTGGACTGTGGCTTCTGGGACCTTCTGGGTCAGCTGTGCCAAACAGGGAAAAGGAAGTTTGTCGGCCTGTTCCCATTCCACAGTCCCCTTATATAATATCAGCTTTAAAAAAGGACAGACAATTCCCATAAAGGATTTTTTTCACATATGAAACATTTTCTTTATACTTTCTGTGAAATGGTAGATTTGCATATGTGAAATTTTTACATTCCTGCACAGTGAGTGAGTTATGACGTTCATATCATCCTTTGTGCTAGATAGATGATTTCTGCTTCCAAAAAGCAGTCAAAAGCATGCATGCCTCACAAATTTGAATTTTAAGCAAATGGTGCATAGTGGTTCATGGTACCTTTGAGTTTCCACAGATATCAGCAGCACAATTTGAAATGAAAGTCAACACATAAATGTAGTCAACATCACAGAGCAATAACGTTTCGTTTTGAAGGGTGGTCTAAGGAAAAAAGTGATGTATAAAAATCAATTGTTAATTTCTGCCAGATTTTACACACCCACCAAGCAGAAACCATTAAACATATCAGCAGGACTGCATTTATCTCGATACATTTAATTAATTTACTTAATCAAGCATGATATCTCAGTGATCTCCTTCTATCAAATTACTCTTTTACCAATAATTTCAGAATTTATTTCATACTCCTGATAGCATTTAGTCACATCATTATGTTATCCTCATCTAAATTGATCATTTACTGAGTTAAAAAAGGTACAGATATTTTGAAGTAATGCTTTTCTGCTCAAAAGAGGAATTATAAATTCTGACAATAAACCAATTTGCCGCATCTTCATATATTGCATTTCTCATCTCTGTTTTCAACATTTTCCACATATCTAGACAGAAAAAATTGTTGTTCTACACAATATAGAATTTCAAAGTCAATTATCACTTCACACCAAAGCCTTGTTCCAAACCTCAGGCAAGTGGTATGCATAATAGTTCAAATTTTTTTGCTAACGAAAATTCTTGTACCTAGCAAAAAATAAATCTGCCAGGGAAAGGGATTTTACAAGTGATGACCCACATCACAAACCTATGTGTTCAGTATTCCATCTTTCAACAGGCTTGGAACAGAATGACATATAAATCGGATGTCCTGTGAGACTTTTAGTGCAGTTGAAATATTAGTCACAGAGAGTTTCTGTCTCAAAAGCAAATTTTCCCAAATCACATCTTCTTTCAGGATGAGTTTACATTTCTAAGAAATCATATGTACAGTAGGTGAACATAACAGAGTGCTTGATTAACCACTGCTCATGCTTTTTTGTCTAGTCAGGTTTGGAGAGTTTAGGGGTCACTGTCTGGGCTTCTCAGATATGTCATATCTCAGTGTCTGATTTCTATTGACCTAACTGATCTTTTAAAATTGAAAGTGTTTATTACTAAATATCTTGATTTTTTTTTTACAGTGTGAGCATTCTAATTTCATATGACTATGTAGGTTATTTCCAGAGATTCATTATTTTATTTATGGGGGGTTTTTTTGTTGTTGTTTTGTTTTGTTTTGTTTTGTTTTGTTTTGTTTTCAAAAAATCAGATGGATGCCTCTCAACTGGTATTTCACAGATTGCCAAAGTGTGTGTGTGTGGAGAACACATGGTAAAATGAAAGCAAATTCTTTGCTGGAAAAATGTTTATAATTTCCTTCTTAGCAGCACCTAGAACTTGGAGGTTGAAATCATCAACACACAACTTCAATGCTATGTATCGCCATCGCTGTAACACACCCTACTTATCTTGCTTAATTGTTGGAATGAAAACAAACAAACTTTTACTATCTACCTCTTACAAACTTTTGCCATCATATGTCTTTTCATGCCGTAACAAAATCTCCTTTTTTTGGTTGATACCAACAAGTAACATCCTATGCAAATGAAGAATTGGAAGCATATTAATGTCAGGGACTGAAAGAAATGAAACAGGTATTGTAGGAAAAAACAGTGTTCAATCATAATACAGTGATTGATTATTTGCATGAAGATTAATGAACAATAATCTACATCACAGACAGGGCATATACAGAGTAAAGAAAATTAATTTCTGGATTATGAAAAAATATGCATTATTTTCCCAAAAGTTGATGTAGTTAGTTAATAATTGCCTGTATAGCCAATCTCATGCTATAATTACCTCTAGCTAAATTCTTTCCAGCATAACTGCCTTGACAGTCAGTTTCATAAAAATTGAAACAGAACATACTTGACTGACCAAGTCATTATCAAAAATTATGACATTGTTTAAAATGTTGAGTGAACCAGAAGCTATGAATTAGCAATAGGCTTTTACTCTCCTAAAAAATATAAATTTCAGTACTAGCCAAACACCAAATTCATCATGTGAAAAACAATGTTTAAAAAGATTATTTATATAGTTTCAAGTTTACTAAGAAAAGCTCCTAAATTAGATGCATCAAAAGGACCAATCAAAACTCTAAAATGACAAAATTTATCTTTAATGTGTTCATCCAAATAAAGAAATTAAGAAAGACTGAAGAAAAAACATCTACTGTCAATAATTAGAGACATAAAATAGCTTTTTGAGATTTTGTTTTGCCAGTTTATGAAACTGAGCATGCTAGGAAGCATTTAGGTCATCACATTTATGGACAGGACCTTAGACATTTGAACTGTTAAGTTGTCTAGGGCACCATTAAAGTCTACACAATCAGAGCATCTGCTCGCTGACCTACTTCTGCTATTATAACTGCAAAATTCAAGAAGGTCCTCGAACACATAAAAATGAAATTCAGGCATTTTTAGCTAGGAGGAAAAATGTCCAAAGGCTAACATCTGGCAAAATGACAGGGCTTTTCAGGAAAAAAAAATGGTATGGATTTTTTGGTTGGGTTTGTTGTTGTTTTTGTTTCAGTTTCTCGGGTTTTTTTTGTTGATTATTTTTCTAAGAAGTCTATACTAGCTGTCGTCTTCAGTATCATATCTTATGCAAGACTATGAAGTGCTAGTAACTCACTACAAGAAAGCATGTGTAGTGATCTATTTTCAGCAGTGAAAAAAGATCAACATTTACTGCCCTATTTTTGAATGAAGCAGCTTTTCTCTCTTTCATTAGGAACATGCCTGTACTCAGGTTAATAGTGTTCGGAATGCTACTGGTAGAAAGTTGTTCCAGTTGAGCAACTTAGTCATCCTACATCGGAATACTCAAACTGCATCTTGAAACAGCTGCTCACCTCTTCCATGAGGCTGCTGCTACCATGGAAGTGTCTCTTCTGCTGGTTCTTTGCCTAGCAGATATTTACAGGATTGATCTGAAGAAAAATATAATAAATCAGGAATCCTACAAACAGATGAGCACCTCTTCAGTAAATAAAAGTTTTGATTCAGGGCTTCCCACATATGTTTCTCCCTGAAGCAATGTTCTCTCTTACAACAGGTACAATGTTGACCAGTGCAATTCACTGACAAAAAGAAACAAGGAAGAAACATGTTCAGTCAGCTTTTCTACTGATAGGAAATGGTAACTTAGGTAGTAGAAATCTAGCCCAGATGTGGACAGTCATTGGGTTTATTTCTCTAAACCTGTAAATGTTTGTTGTGGCACAGAAAAGAAGGAGGGATAAGCTTGTCTTTACATTAAGTAGTGACCTTAACTGTTACAGCATCCTACTGTATAAAACTGGAATTCCAAAATAAAACTGATCTAACCTAAATGTTTATTCAAGAAAAAAAATTCATTTTACCCAGACATATTAAATACACTGAATATGTCTACATCCAATTTTATATTTTAAACTTTTATTTGATAATTCAGTTGCTTTTTTTCATCACTTACATGCAACTCACACATGCATTTACACTTTGGCCAAACATTCTGTCAAGTTTTTCATTTTATACTGGATTAGTGTGCTAAGAAACTTGAAGTACAGATGCTCATTTACTTCTTTAGACAACAAAAGATATAGTGCTATATATCAGTAATATTGAACATATTCTATATCCTGACCTACTGAAAATGAGAAGCAGTTAGGAAATTGGTTTTATTTATATGTTTACTTCCACATCTGCACAGCCATTTTAACCTACCAGAATGAGGTCAGAATTTGAACTTACTGTGCTCTTTGCCATTTAGTTTATATATGTGATTTGAATTCCAGATAATTCAATAAGAACAGACCAGGAGATCAAGACTTGTCTTATGTTATAAAACAAACATTTCTGAAATGAGAATTTTACCAATTACTGCATGAATGGAGCAATAAATATTATTTGTATTAAGAATAGCACCTGAATCATCTACTGAATTACAACTGAGTCAAGGAGAGAAAAAGTCTGGCAAAAAAAATAGTTTCCTTCAGATTGATTATTCAATACAAAAACACACTGCACACTGCCTCCCTTTCCATCAGTCAACAAAATTACTAAAATAAGAATCATATAATGGCTTGGATTGGAAGGGACCTTAAAGATCACTTATTTCCAAGCCCCTTGCCACAGGCAGGGACACCTTCCACTAGACCAGGGTGGTCAAAACTCTATCCAACCTTGAATACTCCCAGGGATGGAATACTCACAACTTACCTGGGCAACTTGTTCCAGTGCCTCACCATCCTCACAGTAAAGATTTTTTTTCCTTCTAATATACCTACTGTCTTTCAGTTTGAAACCATTCCCATTTGTTCTTTCATTATATGCCCTTATAAAAATCTCTCCTCACCTTTTTTATAAGTTTCCTTCAGGTACTAGAAGGCCACAATTGGGTCACCCACAAGCCTTCTCTTTCCAGGCTGAAAAATTTCCATTCTTTCAATTTTTCCTTACAGGAGAGATTTTCCATACATCTAATCATCTTAGTGGCCTCCTCTGGACTTGTTCCAACAGGTCCTGTGTTGGAGACCACAGAGGTGGATGCAGCCCTGCAGGTGGGGTCTCAACAGACCAGAGCAGAGGGGCAGAATCCCTCCCTCACCCTGCCGACCACTCTGCTTTGGAGGTAGCGCAGGATATGTTTGGCTTTCTGGGCTGTGAGTTTCTATTGCTGGGCCACGTCCAGGCTCTCACTCACCAGCGTCCCCAGGTCCTTCTGGGCAGGGCTTTTCTTGATTTGTTCATCACCCTTGGGTTGATACTGGGGGCTGCCCCAACCCAAGTCCTGCCCCTTGCACTTGGCCTTGTTAAATTTCATGGAATTCCCATGGGGTTGTTCACCTCCCTGTGGATGCCTCAGGTGCACCAACTGAATGACTCAGCTTGGTGTCATCTGCAAACTTGCTGAGGCTGTGCTTGATCACTTTTTCTTTGCCCATGTTACTAATGAAGATATTAAATAACATTGATTCCAACACAGAACCCTAAGGGATAGCATGTGCCACTGATGTCCACTGAGTTTTGAGCCATTGACCACTATCCTCTGGACGTGACCATCCAACCAATTCCATATCCACCAAACAGTCCACCCATCAAATTCATCTCCAATTTAGAGAAAAAGTTATTCTGGGGGTTTGTGTCGAAGGCTTTACAGATAAATTACTATAATAGTCCTTTCCGTGTTTACTGATGTAGTCACTCTGCCATAGATGGCTGCTAGGTTGCTTACCTGCCCTTGGATAAGCTGTGCCAACTGTCCTGAATCAACTCCCTGTCCTCCATGCACCTTAGCGTGTGTTCTAGGAGGATCTGTCACATGACACATAACACAGAGAGGAGGCTGACAGGCTGGAGGTTCCCAGGGTCCTCCTTTCTACTCTTTTCAGAGATGGATTAACAATATTTACCTTTGTCCAGTCACCTGGAACCTCACCTGGGACTTCACCCCACTGCCACCATTTTTAAAATATCGTGGAGAGTGGCTTGACAACTACATCAACTGGTTCCCTCAGGACTCTGGGATGCATCTCATTAAGTCACATAGACTGATCCTTACTTAGAGTGGGAGATACTTTGCTGTTCCTGCCCCCATCCGCACAAGAAGTGTGAGGAGAGAGGTTGCATCGAAGACTGAGTCAAAGAAGTTGAGTACCTCAGCCTTCTCCTCAGCCATTGTTACCAGTTTACCAGCATTGTTTAATGGAGGGATACTCCTTCTTTGACTTTCGTTTTCTGGTTAATGTACCCATACTTTCATGTTATTCTTTGCATCCCTTGTTAGGTTCAGTTCTAGTTTCACCTTGGCCTTCCTTACTCCATCCCTACATATCCAGACTTCATCTCTATACTCTTCCCAGGTTACTGTCCTTATTTCCATTGCCTATGGATTTGCTTTTTCCATTTAGTTTGATCAGCAGTTTAGTACTCAGCCATATCAGGTGTTTCCTTCCTTGCCCAGTTTCTTGTTCCTGGGGATTGATAGGTCTTGCACTACATGGAAGACTTCCTTAAAGATCTGCTGCCTCTGTTCTGCACTCTTGACCCTGAGGGCCATCTCCCAGGGGATCCTATTGACTATCTCATTGAAGAGTTGTAAGTTTATTTTCCCAAAGTTCAAGGACCTAACATTACTCCATATGTGATCCATATCCTTTAGGACTGTAAATTCCACCAAAGCATAATTGTCACTGAGGATGCCCGCAGTCTTGAAGTTTCTGATTAACTTGGAAATATTTCCTTAAAATTAAACAAGTGCAGGTAATGAAAGGTGCTATGATGGAATACGTACTAACATCCAAATTTTAAATATATCATGGGTATTCTAAAATCCATGTCTTTGTCAAATGTACTTCTTCCCCAGCCCTCTCATAATGATTCAGAGAAATAATAACACAGTAATCCACAATTATAATAACAACTTGTGTGCAGCTTCCACTTCTATAAAATATTCAGCTGATACAGTGCACAATTAGAGTTGAACGTCTTTATTATAAGGAGGATACATTTTTTTTTTCTTCTCGTAATCAACTCTGGAAGCAGGTAATGAGGTCAATTATGTGGCCCATGTTATTATTGCCAAGCCATTTAAGTTCCAGACAAGGTACTTGCATTTCTCAACACCCTCAAGAAATATGCAGCCCCTAGGATAGTGAAAAGAATTAATTTATTTTGCAAGGATGATTTTGTTCAGAATATTTATACAGCATCAAACATCAAGTTAGACATTTTTAACTGTTCCTCCTCTCATTTCTGAAATCAGACCACTCTTTCATAGTGGCTACTTTATGGTGGGAATGAAAAAGGTGCCTCCATTGCAGAAGTGCCACTAATGCTGCATAAATGGCAAGAAGCAGTTGAGATCTTGATTTTTCTGCCCTACACTGTACCCAATACCACGTTCAGGGACATTCTCCTAATGGGGCACCACAGCTCCATGCTGCTCTTTTTGCAAGGGGTTTGTAAAATGAGGCAGACTCACAGACTAAAACATTTCTCTTGAAGAATTTCATTTCATGGAATGAAATGAAGAACTCACCAGGGGTGGCAACTCATCAGTCTGGTTGCATGGTCTTGTGCCCATTACAAAAATGTGGGAGTTTCCTCACTAGCTCACCTTTATTGGGGTGAGGATATAGCATGAACTAAGCTCAAGCACAGGGAGAACTCCTCCAAAATAGCTATGATAAAAGGCTATCCTTAAACTTATTCTAACTTATGCTGGCACTAACCATCCATACCTCATTAGTGTCAGGCATATTTAGTCAGGAGTGTCATAACTGTCATAAGCATTCCTTAGCAAACTCTTACTGCCCTGGTGAAGTAACTGTAAATTCAGGCTCATATAGCAGCAACAAGTACTGTCTAAGTGTTTCTATTATATATTATATGATTATATATTATATAATTTATATATATATATATTTTTATATATATATTTGTATATATATTGATGCAGTGAAAACACTGCATGCAAGTCACTGGAAATTATTATTGCAGAGAGCCTTGCTACAGATAAGTTTCTTGTCCCCTAGCACAGCTGCCAAAGCTAATGTATTGCCTTTTCTTTCCTTATTGTATATAATTTTAAAGCATACAAAACTGCAGATGATCTAACAGAAGCTGTTTTATTTACTCTGCAGACATTGTTTGACTTAGAAAGCAAACCTACTGAAGTACTATAGAGGACCAAATCCCTGCAGAACACCTTCTGTTCTTTTTCTGAGCCAAACCTGGGATGAATTGCCTCCAAAATTAATAAATATGCATTTCCTGATACAAACCTTCCTATAAAAGACTTGGCTTCTTCATTACAAGTGCTGGAAACATGAATAGGACAAAGGAAAAAGACAACACCATAAAAGAGCTCATGGACAAATTGCTTTTAGCTCTGCCTCAGAGATCTCATGACAGGGTTTTGGTTATGAGTATAAACAAACTTTTCACAAATGGTCAGTAAAGGCCCTACTCGGAATTCCCTGCCACTGAGTTCAGTGAAACTCAGTGAAACTGAGTTTCAGCTTGCTGAAACTGTAAATACTGACCCCTACATATGAGGTTAGTGGGAGACAGACTTTAATGGCAAGGAGTGGGATAAAAAGCCAAGTGCTTTAGAAATAGATAAATTCCTGGTCTGGAAGCACCATGAAGGTGTACAGGAAGAGGCAAGCTAACAGCTTGCAGCATGAGTCTGTAAAATGTCCATGAATCTGACTTCTGTGCAGTCGGCATAAGCTGCTTATTTTCCACTAAAAGAAAATAAATTTGCTTAACGTCTGCCCAAAAAGTGCATTTGGACAGTTATTATGCAAGAAAAATATTAGTAAAATAATCACACCCAAGCTAAAACTAATATAATTATTTCAGTGCCTATGCAGTATAACAGTGATTAGCACAGAAAAGTACATGCAAAATTGTTTCACATATCTCCATTTTCAAATTCTATGACTGAAATAAGGTCTGAGCTACACAGCAAGCAACAACAAAATGTGCCTGCTGATTTGCTGAATACACATTACAGTGCCTTGAGCAAAATATAGTAACTATAGCAACAGACATAGACAGAAATCTTATAAGAGTTTAGCAAAAGAGGATTCCATAAACAACTTAATTCTAGTATTCCTTTATGCTAAACTTTTTTTTCAAAGTTCTTTTCTGTCAGGAGATTTCTAGCCTTAGTGGCAAGCAAATTAAAGGAGGAAATCTTCACCACATTTTCATACCAAGTACCAGAGACTAACGAAGACACAATCATTGGAAGAGACAGGGTGACCCAGGAGCCAAGGGAAACACTTGCCGATAGGGCTCTCACAAATAGGACACAATCCCACACCAGGTTACAGCAACAAGGTGTATCTGTACCCCTGGGCATCTTCCCAAAGGAGCACTCCAGCCAGTTCCAGTGGCTGTACAATAGAGTCCAGACAGGAATAGCAGTAGATGTGGATAAAGACAGGACTGGAGAAAAGCCACCTACCACGTACATACAAAGTTTATTCAGGAGTCACAGCTGGAGACAAGGCTGTATCACAGATCCAAGTGCTTTCAAGAGAGAAGGCTATCCTCCAAACAGATTCAAGGCCCAGAGAGGAGACAAAACTGCTACACTACACAGATTTGAAATCTGTCTAAGAAACCCAGTCCGTGAAGGAGGCCTGAGTCCAAAAAAAAGGTCATATAAGACCCAGCTATCTTGGTCTGAGTTCAAAGGGATCCACAGACAGGGCAGGGGGCACATAAGGCCATTAGGGCAATAAAGGCATCACATCTGACAGGGAATATGAGCAGAGTCAGAATCTTCAAAACCAGCTATTTTCTTGCCAACAGAGTTAATGATTCATAACTGGATAAGGCTTTCATCCTGGTTTAATGTGCAGCTCTAGTTATGGTCAGAGCAGCTTTCATATGCGCATATGAAAATTGCACTAGTATGAGAATAATACGGCACAACTGGGGTGGATTTTTATCAAAGTGCCAAGAGGCACATCCTTTATCCCAAGCACCTGCTGGGTCCTTTTCCTGCCTTTTTAGCATGCTGACTGGTGAAAGCACAGCGAGTACTGTGGTTGCTCTATAGCTGTGTGCAAGCTGTCTGGCAGCTAACAGAGTTAAAAGTCTGTTCAGTTCCTCTGCTACCCCTTAGCTGAGACAGAAGCTTAATTTTTCTCCTTTACACAGTTGATGGTTTTTACAAAGTTTGTGATAATTTGAAGTCCTTAAAACCTTTAAAACTGGCACTTGGAGACAAAAGAAGTGGGGGACTAAGAGCAGCATAATTGAATAGGCCTTGTTTCCTTACAAACCAACTGCAAACATATCAGCCATGAAGCAGGCAGTGAACATAAAAAATTTCAGCCTAAAATCTTCAGCCTGTCAATTGCCTTCAAGAATTAGAATTTACACTATTAAGGAAAATATTGCACAACATCTCATCACTCCTATCTTATCAACTCCAATATTTTCTTATTACTTTTCATTGAGATGAAATAGATTGCAAGTATAGATAAAGCATTAGATCAATACATTATAATTAGATTAATATAGTATAATGAGATTAATTTCATTATACACTGTAACCCAGTAATTCGGTACTAACCACTATTAATGTAAAGGTGTGCAATGAAAAGCAGCCTTTACATTCTCTTTTACACAGTGTACTGAATAGAACTAAGAGAATAAGTGACGTAATGACTAATAAAAAGATTAGTGGTTCCAAATGGAGAAGTATAACACAGAAAATATTAGTGTTTTGTGACCTATATTGTGCTTCCATTTTGAAGTTAATTCTCCTTGATCTTTAATGACTACTGCACATTTTAGATTGTTTCATATTTTGATTTACAATCACTTTCTTTATCCACATGCAGGAAAGAAATGGGGCAATGACCTGTTAAACTTAGGCTGATTGGGAAGTAAATGCACAACGTTAGTATGGTATTAAAATATTATTACATAATTGTTGTCAAAATTTACATCTGCAAAGACCCTACAATATTTTCTGTGTGTTGAATATGGTATTGTTTGTTTACAAAAAAAGTAATACTGCATTATATACGAAAAATAGCAAAGCTTGCTGAAATAGTATTGGAAATGTGATTTACCCTACAACAAACTGTAGAAATATATTTCTTTTTTCTCTGCATCCTCAACTATCCAACTGATTTCACTCTATTGATTATTTTACATATACTACTCTTGCTATTTTAATATTTTAAAAAAACCTCAAGGGAATTTATTGTGAAAAGACCATGTTTTTGGAAACCTCAGTGAAGAATTCTCACATAATTCACTAAAATACACTAAAATATTCTCACAAAATAACTTCCAAAAGAGCATGCCTTTCCACATGGCTGACACAATTTATCAAACCAAAGAAAAATGTGGGTTATTTATTGAGTGCCAGCATAACCAGTCAGTTAAGGACATTTTATGTAATAGATGGAATGGTCAATGTAGCCCACACAAGACACTGTAGGAGCAGCTATTGCACATCTTTTTTACCCAAATGACCCTCTGAAGTCCTCTGCAGTCATTGATAGGAATAAGGCATCCACCTTGCCTCAAAAAGGTGTTGTGAGTACAGATTGCTGTTGCACAGCACTGCATCCATACACACCATCATGCACATGAACACAGAACTAGTCTGACTTTTATTGGGAATATCAAACAATTACAAGTCAATATCAAAATAATATCAACATTACAAAAACAAATACACTGCTGCATAATATCATGGAAGTTATTTTGCAGAGGCAATTATACTTTTTTCACAAAGAACAAAACTTTTAAATGGTTTGCAAAATGTGCTGACCATGATTGCAATATCTAATCTCTATTTAAGAGTGTAAATATTACTGACATTTATTTTTGCATTTATACTGATAATATCTAGATGAACAAGAATTTAGTCTCCTGGGGAGCTGAGAGCCAGAGCAACCAGGTTTCTCTTCAATGCTGTTATTTTAAGAAAGCCTAATGTTAGACTTGTGGTTTCATTTTATATTCCTTTGTATTATGTTATTGCAATTTTCCTACTCTAAAAATAGTTTTGGCCATTTAGTAGAACACATTCCAATTTTTACCTCAGCTTCATCTCTATTTCTTCAATAACTAAACTCATGTTTCAGTTATAACTTATGCAAATACGTGGATGATTTAGGTGCTTCACCTTTCAAGGCCCCTTGCTTGGTGTAAATTTTATGAACTGTGCCCTCTCAGGTGATCAGGTGAGCTAAAAAAAGACATATTTGTCTCCTGGATTATATTAACATAATCTCAAGCTTTTAAAAACTCTAACCCTATGTAGCCACACAAGCATTTCACATATCCAGACAGAGATTTTCTGCTTAAAACTGATTTAAGCTGAGCCATTGAGAGACAAACATACAGAAAATTAACTGAACCCCTCCAGGCTGCAACAGGGAGGAATCATAAGGGACTGTTTGTCTCAGATGGCATTTAATTATAATGAGTATAATCTAGGTTATTAGCAGAATACATCTGCATCTGTGTTTTTGAATGAAATCTATTAAGAGGGAAAAAGATAAAGTGAACATTCAGAATTTTGTTAAATGTCACCGAAGCAAAAAAATATTGAATTGATGTTTTGATTTCTCCTCTTAAAACTAGTTATTCAGGTAAAATATTGAGACAGAAAATTAGCATATAATTCATTAAAAGTTCATTTTCCCTCACTGTTACAAGTTTTTTACTTCTTAAGGAATTGATCTTGATTTCCAACGACAGACTCAGAAATTCTGTAATGAAGAACAGACTCCAAAACATTTAGATCTTGTGCTTCTCTGTGTTCATCCATTATGTAAAATATGAAGTGACACTCTGAGCCAGAAAAAAAAATTCTTTCACCTTCTGCCCCACCATGATTACATCCCCAGGAGCCCTGCTGCGTCACTGTGCTTCCAAATCTATGTAGGCAGAGCCTCAGACAGTGCCCCAAGGCGGGCAGCATCCTCTCCCTTGATTCCAGTCTTGTTTTCTACCCTCTCCTTTGCATTTTTAGTTTCTATATTCCCTTCTTATGCAGCTCAGGCCCAATACGTGGGTATTATGACTTGCAAATCTTTTGAAAACCCTTTCTCAATCCTTCTCAGAAATATATTACATGGTCTACACCTCCCAAGTGCCAGCCAGAATCATGCTTTCTGTTTCAACAGCAGCCATCAAACTAGAAGAAGGCAAGTTCTTACAGTCTGATAACGCACATGACATGTACCATTGACAGTCAATGGCTCTTGAAGCAAAAATACAGAAATAGGAATCAAGTTCCTATGTTCAAATAAGGAATAATAAATTTTTATCATGGTATGACAAAATAAATATAAGCTGATCCTTCAAGAGGGGAGAGGCCCACCAATTCTGAAGTAAATGCAGAGTGTATAATATTAATTTCACCTAATAATTGTCAAAGATTAGTAGCATTGTGAAAGATTAGTAGCATTAATGAAAGGTAATTGTACTGAACATTACTACATACAGTTGTTCATTTCTTTTTAATAACTTATGTCTGAAAACACACTTGCAGTTTGGAGCTGATTTTCTCACATTGCCTAGCAACCTGTGCAAATATAGAACTGCAGATGCAAAACTACTGACCTTTCTTTCATGCCTGCTTTCCAGTGCTTTTTTTTTTTCTATCCTACACAGCAAAAGAGTAAAACCAGAAAAAGAAATTTCAAACATTGAACGCTTCAGTATATACTAAACATTTCAGATAACAAAATCATGAACAGACCTTTGCTTAACAGAAGAGCAAACTATTTTATTTAAATAAGCCTAAAATATTACATATTGGAGAGCGTCTCATCGATCTTTCAGCGCAGAGAGAATGGTTACTCACCCTACAATGTCTGTGGCTCCTAGGAAGAGTCATCCATACAGATTTCTTTCCTAGTGCACATGTACAGCGTGGGGGGGGGGGGGGGGGGGGGGAGATTTTTTTTTAGACCAACACTATCCACTGAATCTATTCCTGCATTTCAGTATACCTGCATTCAGCCAAAAGGGAGGATTTAACTACTTGATTCTTTTCTTAGTAAAGACAAAGTTGGATTATTCAACTAATGGGAAGAAGAGCACATTCAAAACATAAGAGCATGTTGAAGAAAACCAGTGTAATAGCGTACACACTTTCTTCCCAAACTGCCAAAATACAACTTCTTCAGTTACTTGAGAGCATGTAATGGGGAAGCATATACAGAGATGGAGTTAAGAGCGAGAACCTATTACTTCTCTAGCTAGGATTGGAATTCTGGACAATAACATCTGCCCCGAAAGCCTAAATAAGTAACAACATGCATGCAGAAGGAGCTAGGCTGCAATCAGTCTAGGAGGTGGAAATACCTTCTTAAAACCTGGATGCTTACCTTCTTATGGGGAAGTAGATTGCAAGAGAATAATAGATTTCAAAATATATTTAAAGAAAAAAAGAAAAATACGTGCATTTGTAAATAGTGCAAACCTTATGTCGACACATTTTCTCTGAAATTTTTCCAATGTACTTTTCTTAGGATGTTCCCCCAAAAAGCCATCTACAAAAGAAATCTCACTCCCTACTGAAACTACCTGGTGCTTTGGGTGAGGACCAAATACTATTCACATTCTCAAAAACCTTATAACAATTTTTTTCAAGTATTAGACAGTCTTTTAAACCCAAAAGAGATTTAACAATCTATAGCAGGAGATAGCACATGTGACAAGTATTTGGTGCAAACTTAGACTCATATTTCACATGACTCCTTCAGTTGTGTTTGCCAGTGATCCCTATATTTGTGATATTGGCTTCAGGACAATTTTCAATGTGCAGAGTTTAGAAGCAAAGGTTTTTCAGAAGCCCATGGAGATTAAACTCATCATTCCACTACCCTACTCATTAGATAAACTATTTTTCTGTTTTATTTTTCTCTTTGAAGATATTAGCACATACTGCACAATTGAGTGAAGCTAAGAAAATGTTTCATACTTATGATTAGCTCACAAAGAACACAATTAATTTCATAAATATCAAAGGTCATTATAGGTTTCTGCTGTTGTAGCAGTCATAAACTAGGAAAGCTCTTCAGAGACTTGAGACAAAAACTGACATTTTTATTATATTTCACTCTATTTGTCTGAAAATGTCTTGGAAGCCCTAAATTGCTGTGTTCTCCTTTGAAAAATAGGGGTGTGTGCTAGGGAAGGGCAGGGCCTTCCCTCGAAATGGAGCCAGTAAATCCCCCCTCCTCTGAATTAGCATAATTTTGGAATTAAGGGGCTCTCAGGCAAAGATATGGGGATAGGAATAACAGTTCTTTACTGATATATATGTGTGTGTGTGTGTGTGTGTGTGTGTGCGTGTGTGTGTGTGTGTGTGCATGTACAAAACAAGGCAAACAAAACAACAATGAAATTACCAACAAACAGCCCAGGACAGCACCCCAGCAGCAGTTCTTCTGGCTGTGCACACCTTTCCTTTCCCCTCTGGAGCAGTTCCCATCCCACTGGCAGTCAGTGCCAGCAGCTCCCAGGGGCAGGGACAGATGCGGTGATCCCGGGGGCTGCGGGAGCGCTGGGGGTGACCGAGGCTGTGTCCCCATGGGAAGGGAGGAGGAGAGGCTCTGCTCACGGGTCCTTGGGGCACTGTCGGTCCCATTCCAACAGGATGCTTGGAGGTGCCAGGCTGAGGCAGGAGTGTGTCCGGGCAGGGGTGCGGGGTCCCACAGCCGAGGAAAGGCAGCTCCCGGTGTTGGGATGGCAGGGCGAGGTTTTCCAGCGGCCATCCTCCTCTGAGAGCCGAACGAGCGGGAGTGAGCACCTGCTCACACCTTTCCTTTACGTGCCCCTGATCTCACGGTGTTCCCCCTCTTCCCCCCGCCACTGCCCTGCGAGAGAAACTCCAAAAACGAGCAGGGAGACTCCCCTTGTCACTAGCCATGTCAATGGGAAAAATTCCGGAGAGGAGAGGAGAGGAGAGGAGAGGAGAGGAGAGGAGAGGAGAGGAGAGGAGAGGAGAGGAGAGGAGAGGAGAGGAGAGGAGAGGAGAGGAGAGGAGAGGAGAGGAGAGGAGAGGAGAGGAGAGGAGAGGAGAGGAGAGGAGAGGAGAGGAGAGGAGAGGAGAGGAGAGGAGAGGAGAGGAGAGGAGAGGAGAGGAGAGGAGAGGAGAGGAGAGGAGAGGAGAGGAGAGGAGAGGAGAGGAGAGGAGAGGAGAGGAGAGGAGAGGAGAGGAGAGGAGAGGAGAGGAGAGGAGAGGAGAGGAGAGGAGAGGAGAGGAGAGGAGAGGAGAAAAAAAACAACCCCCAACATGTTGGATCCTCCTTTTTGCCCCCGGTAAGATGACAAGTATTTTCAATCCACACTTTTTAGGAAGGACAGTAAAAGAGGTAAACTGCCTAAAGGATAGTCAGAATTTAGGTAGAGTGCTGGAGTTTTCCTCTATGAAGTATAGCTGTTCTGTATTCCTAACCAGTTCAGTTTGTTATAGAAAGATTTAGTCAGGCAAAAATTTTCCAAGGCTTCAGAATTATCAGGAGTGAAGTAATTAAACACCTGGAGAGTGTATTCATACAATTGGAATAGGGTAAAAGAACAAAAAAAAATAAAGTAATTATTTGTTATTTTATTATCCAATGCTTGTAAAATCATAAGAGTCCAGCCTATAAAATACAAAAGGGATTTCTTATTAAAAAAATTATTTTTTTAAGTAATAGTTGCACTGTCTATAAAAGACTAATATTTTCTTCAGGAAGCATGAAAACAGAAAACTCAGGAGAAAAAAAACCCCAAAATATATTTTATTATATAAAAGTGCAATTCATCAAGATACAGAAATTTTAAAAAAATAGTTTGCTATTTTGTTAAATTTTAAGATCCATCCATTAAAGTTCCATGCTACAAAATTTTTTGGCTGTTTTCTTACACAATGCATGATTTAAGTCAAGTAGAGGTATTTACATAATTTGGGGCATTCTATGAGTCACTGATTCCTTAAGAAAAATTGTGACACTATCTGTGAAATATTACCTGTCTTAGGGCATTACTTCCTCTTAGTTTCATATTTTAGATGTTATTTCAAGGCACACTAAACACTGTCATCACTACAATATGAAACAGTAAAGTCTTCTTTTTTAGTTAACTGGAGATTTTCAATACCTTGGAAAGTCAAGGCATTTGTATCTAAAGACACTACTAAAAGAAATAACAAAAGAATGAAAATGAGTAGGAGGAGAGAGAAAAAGAATTCAAGTTTTGCTGATGCTTCTTTCTTTTAAATTAATCACTTTAAAACATTTTGACAACCATCTATGGGTTGTTCTATTCTTTTGTAGAACAAACTTCATTAAATTCTTATTTTTTCTTTTGGGCATACAATTCCAACATTGTTACCTTTGTACAGTTAATTATAATTAAGTAAATACAGTTAAAAATTGAGTTCTTAAATTAAAGGTGTTTGAGTTTCAGAAGACCGGATCTTGGTTTTGATAATATTTTTTTTAAAGTACAAATACATCTGGAGTTTTTGAGCAAGTTAGCTTCAGCCTTCACATTTACATTCACACACAAAGAGTACGATATAGTGGCATATGACAAAAGCATTGCCATGCAAATTAAAAGCATGTTTGTCAATATATTTTTGCAGAGAAATGCAATTACCAAACCATTTTGTGAAAAATGTCCATTTCCTGCTCTTTAAGTGACTCAAATAATTCTAAAATCAGCTACAAGATCGTTCAAGCTGATACATAGAAAGTAAAGCAGTTGTCTCATATAGATAACAACAATCTCATAATATTTTTAATATATATTTTTCTTATGCTATTTCATAAGCAAAATTTTAATCCATACTAGATGATCTTCACAATTTACCGCTCTTAAACACGTTTATTGAAAATAAGTGATTGCACAAGGTTTTATATGCAATCAATGCAACCATCACGATTTGCATGTCTTTATGTGGTTTTTCTGAAGAGAAATCAGCAATTTTGAAAGTTTCCTATTTCTGGACTATGTGTTGTTTTTTTCTTTCCCAACATAAACTCTTCAGGAATTTCTCCTTGAAAAATACATATCCAACTAACTTTATCTCTCTGTATCTATCCAAATAGAAAGGATACAGAGGATGACAAACTTGCTTTGCTGAAATTCAAGGAGCAAGGTGTATAGTCTAATACTGCTCTGCAAGAGAAAAACATGTACTGAGTGGTAGTGCTAAATCATGCTTTGTTAGTCTTCCAAAGAACAGAATACCCACCCTTAATCCATCACAATGTGCTAATGAACAAAGGGTTGATATTATTTTGTAGGGAAGCAAACACTTCCCTTGTAATCTCTGCACAGCCAATGAAAGATTGACAGTCTCAAAAGACTGGGAAAGAGGTGACATCATGGGTAATGGTAGCATGTCTTTTAAATGTTGCTTCTTCCTTACCTCTGCTGACATTATGGGATTTCAAAACAGTGGAGAAAGTGAATATTAATTATCACTAAGAAAGTTTCACAGATCTTCCTTTTGCAGTTAACGTTTCATGGAAGCTGCCAGGAAGATTAAAAAACATCAAGTTGTTGCATTTAGGAAAAATCCTTTGTTAAAAGAAGATGTTTGTCAACTGGCCACAAAATACTCTGGAAAAAAAAAAAGTTAAAAACATCCTATGTTTTATCTGCCATGAGAGCTCTTGGTGATAAATTATATTATGGAAATCTTTGCCAATATATGTCAAAACACCTCATAGCACATTTTTTTTTTTTTTTTTTAGTCACAGATATAACAGTGTACCACGTCTGTTACATGTTTGTCAAGAATCCCTGGGTTTGGATAAACAAGATAGTAACAACACTGCCAGTCACCTATCTTTCAGCAGTCACATGCTTGCTTTTCCTGGTTAGTGATACACAGTAACATCTAAAGAAAGAAAAGTTGTGTTATCTTCCTTTTTTAAAAATCATAAATAAGATTCAATATCCTCTATATGAAGACAACTAGCTCTAGTCTCTCCAGCTGATTGCTTCTGCTCTGAGATGCTGCATACTCAAGTTGCTTCGTTTCATGCACCACAAGCAATAGAATGAGGAAACCATGAAATATTGGACTAAAATTAATTGAATAGCAACCTCATTTTTAATGTGATCTGCAATTTAAGTTTCTTTTAGTGGAAAAGATGTAAACACTATAAACTTCCAAAGAAATTTACTTCTTCCTGGATAGCCACTAAATACATGTCATTAAAACCTTTCATGAACATTTGTTAGGGAGTGATAAAAAATGTTAAAATTCTGCTAGTTTAAATGTACTAAAGCACTGGTTTTAAAAAAGTTAGATTTCTTTAAGAATTTCCACCTTTATGAAATGCTATGGGAGTTCTTTACAGGTTTTCAAATCAAAATAGTTGCCCAGCTTGTATCTTACCATATTAATTTGTCTAAGAAAGTAAACATATTTTTATTTTTTGTTTAAATTATCCTTGAAGACTTATTCTTTGCTATAAAAATACTTTATAAAAATTAAAATATTTAAAGTAATATTTAAATATAATTTATATCTCATTATAAGAGAACATATTATAATAGTAAAAAATCTGGAGAGCTGGCTTCTTCTATATTTTTGTGATATTCTTTAGAGTAACCATACATTAGAAAAATAGTTACATGATATCTCATCTAGAATTTTTCAGTGGAATAAGGATATTTTAAAAGGAATCACATTTTCATAATAGCTTGCCTGAAAACTTTATCTCTTCTGTCAATATTTTTGCTCTGGATAGACCCATCTGGCTTTTGGAAAAAAAAAACAGTTAGCTCTACCATAAAAATTAAAAGAACACTGCATACATACTGCCTCATTTCCTCTCCAGGGAAACATATACATAAAATATATTAGTAACATTTTTAATGCATTATTGGAAAGTCTCAAGTATTTTACCAATAAAGACAATGGAATTTATGAGACACCACACACCATGAGCAGTGCTTTTCTCTGGCCATTGAAGCACATTAGAGTCCAAATCTAGTATGTACATGTCAATGATTTAAAGTTGTTTCACATCAGCATCTCCAGACATGTACATATAAAATTTATAATGACATATTATCTAGAAATTTTGCTCAGTGTCTACAAGTACCCTAGGTATATTATTGCTTTTGTGTTCATGGACAACCTATTTCTTAATATACCCCAAATGAGCAGCACTCGAGGTTCTCCTGCAGACTTGACTGAGACATTTTGCGTAGCACGTGATTTGAACTGCTTCCTGGTAAGCTAAATTAAAAAATAACCAAACTGAACAGTCATCTGCTTCTTATCTTCTCACAGTGCTGACTCGTCCCTTTATCTGAGATGCAAACTGAGAAAATCTTCACAACTTACACACCCTGAACATTAAAAAAGGTAATTTACTCCCTTTGCAGTAATATTTTGTCTTCTTCCTCCTTCTTACTTTCTCTTTTCACACAATTACCCACAAGGACTTTCATGTTGTCCTAAATTCACCACTGAAATATAGCATTTTATTATGTTTCACAGAATAAGTAAGAATGGTCTGTTCGTTGTATTCACTTTCATTTTAGGTATGTTTACAAATAGCATTTTGAAACTTCAGTACTTTCTAAGTATGGGAAATTTTACTTGAAGGTACCTTAACTCTAAATTTATAAATGTCATAATTTATAGTTAAAATCTAAAACGTGGCTAAATATAAGAGATATGCAGCTATATCAATACACTGAATAATGAAATACACTACCCGATTTTTCTTGATCTATTTAAGTGAGAGAGGTCAAGGTGTTCTCCTTAACTTTTAAACAGTATTTCTATGGAAACCTTGAGACTACTTCTTTGAGACTGGAAACCTTAGGCATGAGTCTAGAAAGATATGTTTCACAATGTGAATGACAAAAGAAATGTAGAAAAATCACAGTTTTGGGGGGTAAAAAACAAAAACAATTAATACAGGACCAAACTGAAATCAAAACAAAGAAATAATCAGATCTCGAATATTTTCCCCCTTTCCACGCCGAGCTCAAATCCTGCCTATGCTACTCTGGAAGGAGTAACTATACATAAGGTGTTAGCAATATGAATAGGGCACAAAGCATGATTATATACTTAATCTAGATGAAGAGAAAGGCAGAATTTGAGCCACATGTCAAATCCTTCTGCAGTTGGTAATGCAAAGAATTTGACCTATAAACAAAAGAAACTTCAACACATTTTATGTATTTTGAATTTTCTGTGCTTATATATTTTACCTTAAAGGAAGACAATAATGATATAACTACACTAGCAGGTCTCACATAACAAGCAAATAAGACATTTAGATTTTAAGGGTTCATCTTAATGTTTCACTCCAGATACCTTACAGGTCAGAAGATGCCCTTGTGTACATCCCAATAACCTCTAAACCACCTAAAGACATGAAAAGGAAGTCAAAAGCTTGCAAGAACAAAATAGAAATGTGGAAGTATAAAAGCAGGGAAATAAGCAATTATATCAATAAACAGGAACTTTGACCATTTGGGAAATTGTACAGGGAAAAAAAAATTAAATTAAAAAAATAATTCAAAGAGGCACAAAACATTTAACCAACTGAAACTCTTTCCTCAAGTAATGCTAAAACAAAATTCTCTTCAAACTGCAGAGGATACAAACTCAGTGAGAAATATTTCAAGACTTCTATACTTCTTCAAATGAGATCTTAAAAATTACTGATGGAACACTGCAAAACAATAGCTGTGTTATCATAGCATGAAAAGAAACAGGTAGGAGCTGTCTCATATAAATTCCTGCTAGCTGCTTTTGGCTTGTTCCACCTGAGAAGCCTATATCTGTCAAATACACAAATATGTCTTTAGAACAAGAAAAGTAGCAAGGAAAAAAATTAAAAGGCTTGTATGCATAATCTGCCATGGCTTTATGCCTTTTTTTCCCCTCCTTTTTGAGTAACTGGTCTCTTCAACAGAAGTTTAGATTATTTTTTGATGGATGTATCTTTACATAATTGTCCTAGACCTCATTAAAGACTAAGTAATGAGACAATTCAGAGTACTGAGATAAAAAATAGAATAAACAGTGTTGTTAAAAAGTTATATAGCACTACTTTCCAATCAGCTGTGCACAAATTCTTAATTTACTTGCTATTTATCCTCAGCTCTTATCAATCCCAAAACCATTTTCTGATACAATATTTTATAATCTTATCGATTCTTTTGTAATCTTATGACTCTTATGATCTTTTTATCATCCCATCCTCACTTCTTAAGTAAAAAATCTGCAAAAGGGAGAAATAAAAAATGTCCAGATAGTCCAGTGTTCTTTATTCATCACACTGAAAAAGTCAAAATGGGAACAGCAGTACAAAATTCTTCTTATTTCATAAAAATTTGAAATTACTAATAATTGTATTTTGTGAATTTAGACCAACTTAATCAAAAGAAAACTGATCTGTGGGGGGTTTTTTTAAGTGACTGTAATTTAATTTCTGTTATTATACTACTATTAAGCAATGTATTTTTGGAACATGATTTATCTGGTTTTGAGATCACAGTAATTAAATTTAGTTTTCATTTCTCTGTGAGTTATCATATCACAGTATATACTTTCTGTTCAGTTCCTGGACATATATCATCACAAATACTAAATACAATATATTTCCAAAAGTAACCTCAGCTGTGGCAATTGTTTTCAACATACTAATTGGAAATGTTAGAACTGTAATCTTGAAGGATATTTCATATGTTCACATTCAGGGTGAAAGCTTAGGGTTCTGGGTTGTTTTTTTTTTTGGGGAGGGGGGGTTCAGGAATTAGAGAGAGGCCTGTGGTTTATATTTTCTTTCTAACTCTATGACTTCCATATACAAGTCACAAGCCATTGAATCTTTTATAACTTTGATGTTGATTTTCAAATCTCACCATGTGGGTATAAAGCTTAAGTATACACAAAACTAGCAACACAGTGATGACTGCACATCAAAATCAGAAAAAATACCTCCCATCCCATCATTTAATTAATGTTAATATCTTAATTTAACATTATCTTATTTACAAAATTATATTAATTTCATTTTTCATGTTTCAAATTTTAATCTTGTTTTTAAAGAGAAAACACTAGGTGTTTGTTTGTTGTTTTTGTTTTGTTTTGTTTGGTTTGGGGTTTTTTGTTTGTTTGTTTGTTTGTTTGTTTGTTTGTTTGTTTGTTTTTGGTTTGTTTTTTTGTTGGGTTTTTTTGGAGTTTTTTTTTGCCTTGAAAATGCCTAAGACAGATTTGTAATGATTCCTTTCAGATAAAAATACCATTTAACTTGCTCTTATGCAATTTCTGCCCTTAGGTCAAAAGCTGATGTGAATTACAAGCCATCTCCATTATGTTTACAGTCTTGAAATCTAAGCTTTTTCTTTCTGTACACAAATTTTCTGTGGGCTTTCAATTACAAATGTCTCACACAGGGCTTCCTTTTCGGAATTCAACTCAGAACCTTCAAGACCCTTAGATAAAGAGTTTATGGCCAAGAACAAATATCATGTAAAGTGTTTATTACAAATAAGCACTAATCAAGTATATTAGAAATCATTACATAAATGTATTTTAATAAATGAAAATGCTGTTAGAGTACTTACAGACTGCATAAGGCACGTTTGTTCATATTATCACCTTCCACTTTCACTTTGCATTAGCTTTTCATAATTTCTCTAGGTATTACATGTCATAGATGTGACTTTCTTATACATGATTATGGTTTTCACAGCAATGTAATCAGAAATCCAAATTATCAAATGTGAAACCTATTTTCTTAATCAAGCTCCATAAAGCCTGGTAAGTTATTTCAATCCCACTTTATTTGTTTTGCTACTTTTATTGTTGGAGAACCTCCAAAGAACAGGAACTGAGTTATAACAGCTCCTATTACAATGGAGACCTTTTATTTCTCCTGAATTCTCAATGAGCATTTCAGAAGGTGATCAAATTTGGGACAGTAGATTGCTTGGTAGAATGTCCACAGACATGAATTTGGACTTGAAAAATATTTAACTGTCAGTGTAGGTCCCTTTGAAACCTCACCCAGTCATGACAAAGATCTGCATTCTACAAACCATGATTCCTCTTCCCTCTATCTGTACACTCTGTCAGCACATAAAATTCTTCCATACCCGGCAGCACCAGATCTGCTCTCCCCATGATGATGTGTAAGGAAGACACAGAAACTAAAGCCAAACTTCTCTCTATAAATTAATTTTAATGACAGCAGATGACCTGAAAGACCTATGTTGCTAATATACCACAAAGATTTTGGAAAATTAACAGAAAAGGAGAGAGTCAGAAAGAGAACTGGAATCATCGACTGATTTCTACAGATTCACTTCTCATCTATTTATTTCTATAGATTCCCTTGTGATTGCAACCAGTGCAAACACTTTCTAAAAAGAAGGAAGGATTCTCCTAGTTTCATTCTTGTTCCCTCACCTCTTTCAGTTCATCAAGAGCTATCAGATATCCCATAATCAACAAAAAATAATTGCTCTGGACTTAGGAATTTAGGTCTCCTTCCTACAACACCTACAGTGAAGCAAATCAAACTAAGGCAAGATACGTAAATCAAACCAAGGCAAGGAGTTTTGGCAGGCTATTTCAGCTCCCTAAAGCTGCAAACAGTAAGCTCCTTGAGGGGGTGACTTGAAGGACAGTGAGCCAGTTACAGCAGGAAAAATATGCATTCACAAAGACCTGGGGCACAAGCATTCTGGAATGGGGTTGCAACCTTCACACCAAACTACATGCTGAATTACTTTGCTTGCAATTTAACTGGATGCAACACTGTTAGTAGCACATCAATGACAAAATGACTCAGCTGGAAGAGTTGGAATTTATCACCTTTTCTACCTTAGAAGGATTACATACTGAGTGCCCAGGAATCTAATATCTTCTTTCTGACTCAGAAAATAAAATAGTCTTTTGTTGTCTTTATCATCTTATATCTGTAAATATTAAAAGCAAAGCTGTCACATAATCATACTAAGTCAAACTTCAGAGTGCACAGTCCTTCAAGAAATGTGTAAAGAACTTCTCTATTTTACACTGCTTTAATTAAGCTATTATCCTACAATAGATTTAAAAAGTGAAGTTCTGTATGAGGAACATACAGACTTAAAATTCAATGCAAAGGAGTTAAACGAACCATTTAGGACCTTTAAAGTTTTGAACTGTATAGTGAAAATTTATCTGGAAATCTAGAAGTCTTGTTGCTGTGGCCTGCTTTGGCTCTGGTGTTTACAGAATAGAAAGAATATTGGAGGAAACGAGAGCAAACTGTGTTCTCTATTACATTGGCACTACACAGGCAAAAAAAGAAAAAAGACTAAGCAGAATAATATTGATAGCATAAAGAAATCTTACTAAAGATTTCTATTTACATTAGAATGCTAGTTACAGTTTTGTGTGAAACACAGGCATTAATGTTTCATGAAAGCTAAAAAGGAGGTTGATTGCAGCCTATGTATTTTGTTTTAACACAGTAAGCTTTTTGTCAACATTTGCCAATTATAATACACTGAGATTTGTATTACATAATAGCATATTCTGCTTTGTTCCAATTGTTAAAACAGAATGAAATCACTAAGTCGGTATTATTTCACATTCAGCAGTGTTTTAGAATGGAATTAATAAGCTTATATCCTAATTCATCAAAAATGGGAAGTGGAGGGAGAGAAGAGGAAGGGAGCAGAGACAAGGAAAACAAAACAGTTCTGTGGTTTGAGCCTGAAGGCTTACATGTCTCATCACTCAGGGGAGTTATCTTGAGTGAGCAGCCAAAAAATTGCTTCCCTCTGCATTATGCAGTTCTGACGCAGGGATCTGAAGACACCATGCCTGAGTAGCACAGATATCAGCCTTTTCTGCCATCTGCCCCACAGTGGGAATACCAGATGAAATCAGACCAGAGTGCTAAGTGAGTATAGTGAAAGGCAGCTCCCTACAGCTGATTAACTGTGAAAAGATCTTTGAAGCTGTGTATTAGCCATTAAGAAGAAAGGCAAATACCCTGCATTTCTAAAGCCAGAAAAATTAAGAAATACAATGAAAGTGATTCCACAAAGAAGTAAACTTCTTCCTTCTCATCATTTGACAAAAATTAGTTAAAAATAAGAGTGATTTCAGGAGACTTAGAAATAATCTTTGGAGACATTTGTTGCTAGTGAAAAATTATACACAATTCATGATGACACTTCTTTTCTTTGATGGAGATCCCTGATCTAATCCCTACCAAATATAGAGACTCGAGGGCTCCTAAGACTCAGGCCATATGCTGATTCAAACTTTAGCTAACAAAAATCAGTAGAGTTAATCTAGTTTTAATCCTCAGAATAGCAGAGTAAACCTTTTCAAACACAGCTGAGGCAGAGGATTAATATCACACATAATTCTGGAGATTCTTCCAAACCATGTGGAATTGGTTGGCATCAACAGTATAGTTTGAGACCAATTTCTACCAAATATGAAACCAGTGAGCATATACAGATTAGTAGTCGAGATCCTTGTGTCTCTGGCCTCTAGCACAATATGAAAGACCAATATAAATAGTGAAAGTGAATATTTAAAATCATTAAAATCTCAAAAGTAATGGAGTCAAATATTTATGAGATATAATAGTGAATGCTTTTAATGGAAGCACAGTTAAGATTTTAAATCTCTAGTTTGAAATGCCTGAGTTCTAAATCTCAAGCTGAAAGGTTGAACACTAAAAGTGACATTTCCAGCAGCAGCTTCTGAGAGGAAGAGAAAAAGTGAGATGAACTCTTCATAGCAGTCCAAAACTGACACATTTAACTAATAAACAAGATTTCTTCAGGAATAGAAGACTCAAAATCTGCAGCTTACCACTTGCAAAGCTGCAAATTATATTCACAGATATTAATGACTGAAGGTTGTTCTGAACTTCTTTTGTATGCACTCATATTTCTTACAGAAGTTACCTGCAATTCACATTAGCTTTCCAGCAAATGTTAGAAATTTCTTAACAATAAACTATGAGCACAAGTAGAGATAAATCCCTTCAGTTTCTGGAAAATGGTCAAAATGAGACAAGTGATTCAGCACAAAAGCATGTTGCTAATATATTCCAATTTCTGATTCATGTTTAAAATTACTCACAGAAATTTTCATTAAAGATCAATATTTTTTATCTAATAATCCCAAGATTCAGTTAACAGCCTAACAAAAAAATTCTGCTGTTTCAGAAAGGTCCGATCAAGTTTTTCTAAAGCTTTGAACAATAAAGCTTTTAGGCAACCCTAAGGTTGATTTGAGCTATGAGAAAGCAAATGACAGAAACTTCCCAGAAAGCAAAATAATCCCCATGAATTCTAAACCTGACTTTGAGGAGAACACAACAAAAAGGTAACAATTTTTTTATGTCACTTACACTTGAATTCAGTCCATGCTGTAAGTTATAGAAGCAGTATCAAGTATGTGAAAATTTTTCATTATTTTTTGCCATTTGTTAAAAGGCCTATGACATGTTTGTTCACTATTCAGGGAGGAGGGAGAATAAAAGAGGGAGACATGTGGCATTAAGAGGTCCTCACAGATAGTAATATATCCATTTTTTTTCTTAACTATTTTGTACATACAGAAAGCAAAGAAAGCCATTTAATTTGAGAGGCCAAAATAAAAGTTTTTGTCTATTCTCTATTGCAAAGCCTTTGAGTGTTAAATATATTCACAAACAAAGTATATAATGCCTATCTAGCAAGGTCATATAATTCTGTTGCTAGAATAAAAATTAGCCTTGCAGAACAGTTTGAGGCATGTAAACAAAGGAAGAAGGATGTTTTATAATTAAGTGCCCATATATTACATAAATGAAAGTTAGCTACAGTGACACTACAAATCTGATCATGATAGGCTGGGACTGTCATACAAATCAGTGTAATAAGATATATTAGGACATGTTTACATAAGTATCTTATAGTTTTAGGGTTTTTTAATAAATTTCATTTTCTTCTTTTAGTACAATTTATTTCATGTTGCAGAATAATCTGAAAGTGCTTGAACTGTGCTGTCCTATCCCAATGAATAACAACATTTCAAACATGAAGTCCTGGCTTTGTGAAAAAAAAAATTTATTTTACTGTGAATATTTTTAAATGAGCCTTTGCAGAAATTGTGTGCCTCATAATGTTCCTCTTCCCAGAGTTTTGGTAGTGTAGTAAGCCAGTTATCATTGTACCTTCTACTCTACCTAGAAGGTGACCCACAGTACAAAGAGTAGCTCCTCTTACTTTCCACAGCTGAAAAAAAAAAAAAACATATGCTGATATCTTTCTCTCTCCAAAAACATCTTTTTCTGATTTGATGTTCATGGTGCAGTCACTTCAGAGGTAATTACAGTGTTCTGAAATTGCTTAATTTGTACTCTTTCAGTACAGGCAAAAAACCATAAACTTGTATAAAGAAGCTTCAACATGGCAGCACAAAGACTAATATAGACATACTTTCTCTACCATTAAGCCAGAAATGCAGTGTGAAAGGTTTCTACTGTAAAAAATGAAAAAAAAACCAATTTTTCTCACAATTCCTTTGTGGTTTTATGTCCTCTATGTAGACTAAGGATTAGATTCGTGCCTCCGTGAGGACTACGGATTCTAAAGCACATAATGCATAATCCCATCTAACACATGTCCAGAGCTCTACCAACCTCATTCTTACTTCGTACTGGTTTTGCAAGTATTTCTAGTCACTGACACTGTACCTACCACTGAACATTATCATCTAAGAAGAGTTTGTTTAATATTTTGCTAAATAATCTTGGTTCTCAGTAACACACTTTCTTTATTTTAGACCTTCTATTTAAATAAAGTTTATTTTCTTCTGTTGTCTTTACTGTGGCAAACACGTAATTTATTCCAACATGATTTAAAATAGTAAAAACAGGCTCCTGAAAAGACTTTAAAAAACAAAAGCAAACAAAACTTTTCCTTTTATGGTGTGTTTTTGCATAGATTCTGTATAAGATTATTTGTTCAGAAACATTCATTCTTTCTGAAATGTGTTTAATGAAAACAGAAAAATTCTTGTAACACTGTAAAGTGGTGCCTTCTTAATGTGTGTATTTGCAGCACAAGAAAAATCTGGTTGATGAAAGTATTACTTTAAGTTACTGCATGATTTTTGAAAAATACCTTTATTAGTACTTCAACCAAGAATCTCAAACCCAGAGACAGATTCTTATACATCAGGAAATAGGAAGATGGACATTTTCCTTCCCAGCCCTTCAGCCATAAACAGAACTATAAAATCACTGACATGATATCAGAATGCCCCACTATAAAGGAGCATACTTTTTAAAGTATGCCTTTGAATTAAGGCAGACAACAACAGCTCTATAGGAGTCCTGGGATTTGGGAAGCAGCATTTTAACAGCATGTTGCCCATATTCTCATGCTGTGAACATGTTCATAGCAGCTCCATGAAAGTCCCAGGACTGCTGGTGCAGCATCTGCTCACTACCAACAATGACTTGGATATTACACAAGAGCCTGTTTTCTATTCATCAGCTGCCTTTTTACAAACACTGTACTTCTTTTTCAACAGGAGAATATTTTATCTGTGTTTTCTCATATTAACACACAAGCACACTCATTAAGAATACATACCTTTATTATATTAGCAGAAGTTTATCAGACTAGAGCTACCCTCAGGATAAATAGGGTCTCTTTAGGCTTAGATGTTATCCATATCCAAAAACATGTAGATGTTTCTGAAGATGTTAACAAGTCATAACCTTGGAACAAAATGCCTTCCATTTAAAAATAACTGAGATCCTAATGCCCCTCTTCTCCAAATGGTAATTGTGTGTCACAAGTCAAAATACTTAGATTGACCTGAACATTTAACATCTCAGACATTGCCCAGTGATGAAGGGTGGGTGTCTCTTGGTTCCACATGCAGATTCAGATTTTGGCTTTTGCTGTTATAAGAGATATAGATCCCCAGTTTCAGTGGGGCATTCACAAGAAATAATTTCAACAAAAATCATGGCGCTACTTCAGCTGAGAGCATCGTTTGCTCCAAATAATTTAGTTTTATTTTTGTTTGGATGTGCTTACTTTATCAATTAAGCTCACTCAATGAGCTGGTTCAGCGAGGTGCACAGTCTGCTGATTATATTTGTTAATGTATGAGTAGTGAGAAACAGGGATTTTATTTAAGCATGAATGTGAAGTAAAGAGATAGAAATAAATAGAAGTGGGGGGTAGGTGTGTATATGTGTGTGTGAGAGAGAAAGGTGTGGGGGGGGGGGGAGAGAGAGAGAGAGTGAGAGAGAGAGATCAAGTAGAAGACAGTCACCATCCATGGATCCAGCAGCATCTCATTGGTCCTTCTTCATCCTGAACTCCTCAGTGTTTGAGTCCTGCGGTTGTTCAAAACTGTGTACATCTAGGCAAACAAAACATTAATGTTCATTGGCTGCACAGTTCTCTTACTCTCTTGGTTAAATGATTCCCTCACTTCTAATGCACAGTCTCTCTTCTTTTGAGTCAGTGGCTTTGGCTGTGATTTTCCCCTGCTGGAATTACATTTCATCCAGTCCAAGCTGGTTTCAGCACGATTACTGAGTTGGCTTTCTTTGTCCATTTTCGGTGATATATTGCTCTTCCCTAGTTTTGTTAACCTCCCCTTAGGTCTGAAATAGCACCCAGAGAATAGTACCACCTTTATCTTATCTCAAAGCCCTGATATGGGGGCTTCTTTTAGAGTCCAGCTTCCCAAGCAGGTATGTTTGGGTGGGCTTTGACATTCATTGGTGGTTGCAGATACCATCTGCCCCATAACTGGAGGTAATCTTCTACCCGTGATATGTGTAAGGGCAGCTGCTTACAGAGTTTGCCATAGTAGGAATTTCTGCCCAGATGTGTTAACCAGGATGAGCTAACCAGATCTGCCCAGGCCTGGAGTACACACTGTTTTGTCACTCCCTTCTGTGTTTATCTCATAGCAAAGCCCTTCTGTGGCCTTAAGAGTGTTTGAAATAGGCAACTTAAACTCCTTACAGCATGACAAAACCTTTAGTTCTCTTCCTGGATCTCTTCTGAGAAAGAACAATCTGGACCAAATATATGACTTGAGCATAGCTGGCACAGCAGCATATGCCAGCACCACCTCCAGACAAATGGTATGAATGCAGACAGAACAAGTATGTTTTTTTCTTCTTAGGACAGTCTTATAACACTTTTTTAATAGATCTCAAATTATTTTTTAATTACATGAATAGAAAGTGGGTGTCTAGTTATATTCCTTCCCCGCCAGCTACATAGATGTAGAAGAAAAAGTCTTCAGAGACTTAAAAAAAAATAAACATCTGCGCACTCATATAAACACGGTGCTCACAAACATATGCATGCACATACTCTGCATGTGCAGAGACAGATGTTTCTTTCCAGCACTGTAAATGCCAGAATGGTGAAGTAGCACAGGTAGGGTGAATTGTTTCATTTTCTTTCTCTTCCATGTAGATTCTATTTGCTGCAGACTTCAGTAGAAGACAGCAAGGAAGCTAATCTAGGCACATTTGTCACAGGCAACCTGCCTGAGTGTTCTCAGACTAGGAGACAATCAGGTTAAAGGATCCTGTACATTCATACTGAGTGGAATTTTTCATGGATTTCAAGAAATCAGATTACCTATAATCCGATAGTAACATTTGACATGCTACACATTATTAAGAAGTCACTGTAAAATTATAATGCAAATTATAGATTCACAAGGAAGAGCAAAAAGAATAGGATAACCAAGAAGCTACTTTATAACCATGGTGTTATGAAGTAGCTGCACTACTGTTGCAAATTACATACCAGTCTAGCTTTTGAATGGGATTACATTTCTGAATAGAACTCTAGCAATTCTACGGGACATCATTAAACCAGTTGTAGGTTCCATGTACAGTCCTTTGTAAAAATTCCAAAATCCCATTGCACTTTCATGCTTCCTTTTATTTACATGAAAGACATTTACCAGCCATTTTGTAGCGAATAGTTACATAGAAGAGAATAAAAATAATGCACTCCAGGATGTACACTGGGAACAGGCATTGTTTCAAAGGAATAACATTGATAAATAATTGTTAAACAGCTGATTAGTTCAATATCATCACTTAATTTTCACATGCTTTCTTCTATCTTGCTCATCCTCTGATTTTATTCAAATAATAGGACTTATATTAAATTGCTATCATATGTGTACCCTGCACTTCCCTTCAATTCCATAATCACAGTGTTTTCTGTAAAATTATAACATTACATGGTGTGAAATATGTGCAGACTGACATCTATTCTTTTGAAAAACAAACATGAGAAACACCAGGTAATGTGTTTTATATTCCTGCTATTGCAGTCTGATTTGGCTCAATCGTGTGACAAGAAGCAGTCCAAAACCCAATTTAATTGTTAAACTGAATGCATTTCTTGATGTTTAATTGAAAGCATCACCCTTTTCCATTGCTGGAGCCCCAAGGAAGTGACTGCCACCACATCCAGTGCCCTTTGGCTCTGCAGTGGTCAGAGATGGTTGAACTGCGATAGCCACCCCTGCCCATGGTGTGTCCCTGCCCGGTTGCTGCATCCTCTTGGGATGCTGTCCCTGCCCATGCCCAACGCAGCTGTGCACCGCAGCTGCTGCTGTTGCCATGTGGACTGGAAAAAGGGGGGGGGGAAAGAGAAAGACCAAAACCCAGGCCTCATTAAAACCTAGAGTCTCTGAAGTTGCCATTTTATGTTCTGCGAGGCACATGCTGCCTGTCATGATGACCTTGACATTCAGTTTTATCATTTCCCCTTGGGTAAGAAGATTTGCAAGGGCATATTCTCTCTAAGTTCAACATCTTCCATTGCAAATGTGGCTTGTCTTCAAAAGCAGCAGCAAATCAAATTCTCTGTCTCATCATAGATGCTTGTGTGCATTTACAGGATTACTGATTTGGAAATCTAACATCTGGAAATGCAAAACTAGCCAATTAAGCTTAGGAAAGGCTTTACACATCAGCTGATCTCCCCTGCTGCATCCAGGCTAATGGTACATACCCACATGACTGTGAACTACTCTGGAAAATGAGAAATGCCCGTGATCAGTAATAATGCCATCACCCAATGTTAAAACAATACAGTCTTTCTGTTCTGACCAGGCTTCTACAGGTATGAGTAGTAATTTTTAAATTTATTTCTGTGGTTCAAAGTTGAACACCATCTCTTCTGTTTTTCAGTCCATCACTCCCTGAAATCAACATCTATAAAGAAATAACAGTTTATATTAGACCAAATAGTGTTGTCAGAAAAAGGGAAAGATCAAGCTTTAGGGCACACAAGCCCTTTCTCAAGCCTCACTTGAGTCAAGCATGCACTGGAAAGAATTATTCTGGCTGAATTCACCTAAGAGGGGAAAAATAGTTCCCGAATTCAAAACTACACTTCCAGGAGCTCACTTTGCTTACTAATACATATAATGTTACAGGATAAGTGAAATTCTGACCTAAATTATGGGTGGTTTTCATAGTACAGTAGAAATATCTTCTTATCTTAAATACTTCAAATTAATCACCATTTTTTGTCTATTAGTCACAGCTCAACATGTTGGAAGTAGCAACAGTTTTCAGAATAAACATTCACATAGGCACTTTCCCTTTCTAACTTCCTAGTTTCTTACAGTTATTCTCAATATCCCCTAGCTTATTAATATAATTTAATGATATCCAGAGCAGTTATTACCCACTTTAATGTTTGTTTTGTATCAGGCGTGGAAAAGGACTTGAAAGCTTTATCCATCTGCTCTTTTCAAATTAAGTCATGTTGCTCAACTTATAACCTTGGCTAGTGCAGCCACATAAAGTGCTATTAATTTTGATATGTTCTTTATAGTAAAAAAAATATGTTCAGTGTGCAGCAGAGAATCCATTATTCAATCAGAAAGGCTTTACATTATTTACATTCTGCTAACATTTAATAAAATAAAAGTTGTAAAAGAAAAGAATGATTCAGAAATAAACAAATATAAATTATTTTTATTGCTGTGCATTATTTCAAATCCTTTCCCTATGATGGTCAATACAACTTCAGAGAATATTTTTCAAACTCAAACAATATTTTTCTATTCAGTTATCACAAGCACACTAAAAATCAGCATCACGTGCAAAATAATGTCATTTATACACAAAAACAATTGAGTGTATTTTGACAAATAATTTTTAATAGGATGTTTAATAGGACAATTCTTAGCAAGTATTCCTTCTTACTAATAGGTTTTTCCAAGGCAGAATCAGAATCACAGAATATGCTGTGTTGGAAGGGACACACTAGGATGATCAAAGTCCAACTCCTGCCCTTCACAGGACACCTCAAGAATCCCACCTTGTGCCTGAGAGCATTGTCCAAATGGACCTTGAACTCTGTCAGGCTTGGTGCATCTCCCTGGGGAGCCTGTTCCAGTGCCCAAGCACCCTCTGGGTGAAGAACTGATACCCTGCCTAAACCTCCCCTGATGCAGCTACAGGCCATTCCCTGTCATCCTGTCACTGGCCCCCAAGAGAAGAGATCAGTGCTTACCCCTCGTCTTCCCCTCATGAGGAAGTTCCAGACTGCAATGAGGTCTCCCCTCTGTTTCCTCTTCTCCTGGATGAACAGACCAAGTGGCCTCAGCTGTTCCCATCCAGACCATTCACCATCCTCACGTCTCTCCTTTCAATGTTCTCTATTAGCTTATATTTTTTATAAAAGATATATTTGGGCAGGATGCAAAACTGCCCCCAGCACTGCAGGTGAGGCTGTCCCAGCTCAGAGCAGAGCAGGACAATGCCCTCCCTTGCCCGGCTGTGATGCTGTGCCTGATGTCCCCCAGGACAGGGTTGGCCCTCCTGGCTTCCAGGGCACTGCTGGATCATGGTCAACTTGCCATCAACTTACCAGGACCACCAGGTCCCTTTCTGTGGCACTGCTTTCTCATATTCTCTCATATCCCAGTCTGTCTGTCCATCCAGGGCTGGCCAGTCCCAGGTGCAGAATCCAGCACTTGCTCTTGTTGAGCTTCTTCTGGTTAGTCTGAACAAATAAACAAAAAAAAAAAAAAAAAAAAAAAAAAAAAAAAAAAAAAAAAGTGTGATATTCTACATTCTGTATTATGTAGAAATTGAGTTATTTATTTCCAGGTTGCATGGAAATGGGCATGGGCACCATGTGCCCACCAAAATTACTCTGTCCTCAGTGACTGGGGAACAAAGCAGACAACAAAAGGCTCACGGTTTGAGATAAGAACAGGAAGTGATCACTCACCAATTACCTATCAAAAAATGATAAAAAAAATAATATTTTAAACACCTTCCTTCGACCCTTTCTTTTTCCTAGGCTCAACTTCACTCCTACTTTTGCTACCTTCACCCCCAGAGAGACAGGGGAACAGGGAAATGAGGGGTTTGAATTTTGAGACTTCTTGAAAGGGTTTTTGGTCTCCAATCTCTATTTTTTAAAACACCTGCATATCTATGTATATAAAAAGATGAGTATAGTGAAACATCTTACCACTCAAGCAGAGAACCTGTGTTCCCAGGCCTGAAAGTAACTGTATTGCAAAGTACACCATTGTGAAAGGATTCCCTGATAAAACAAAAAGGAAGGACTGCAAAGTGAAATTCCCCAGAAACTGGATTGTATAACACTTTATATCAAGGCATCAGATATGCCCTGGAGCACTGTACTACACTAAATCAACTTACATCTTAAGCATCTCTAGGAAACCCTATGAAGAGTGGCTCTCAGGTGCTCAGCTAGAAGATCAATTTGCAATATCCTCAAAATAATTCCCGATCCAGAATTGTAGAACTGTCAGATAATAAACCCTTTCAGCAAAATATGATTCTTCTTACAGCCCTTGATGTATGTAGCTATTTCAGGTGTTAGCTGCTTTTTAGAACAGAAGGTGCACCTAACAAGGACTGGTTGCATTAACTGCGGACAAAATTTGCTTTTCCTCCTGGGAATGAACAGGGTTTCATTGTTGTTTCTTTTTTTTTTTTCTTTTTAATCTATTGTCTTGAATAAATTCCCAGTAAAAATTCAAATTTTAAAAATTACATGAATTTGTTGTAGTATAGTTGGATTGACTGGTAGCAATGGATTCAAAGTAGAGAAGCAGAAGCAGGAGTCTACCAGGGTGCACGACTGCTCTGAGGAGCAGGAATCTCAGTGTGGCCACTGTACATGGCAGTAGTTCAGCAGTGACACTGCACCACCCACCTTTTGTTCAGGGTGAGGTGTCACACAGTTCTTGGACACTGGAAGGAGATTCTGTGCAAAGGACATCTTGGTCCTCTGTGATGTTCTCCATGTTTTAAAGAAGACTAGAAGAGATGCCTGGAAAGGCTGGCCTGGAACAGAGACTAGACAGAGCAAAAGGAATACAACAGGTATTTATTGAAAGGATACACCTTGGGCAGTGCAAGAGCCCAGCTGGGGTTACACCCAAATCAAATCCAAGATGGATTTCATGAGTCTTTACACTTTTATAAGTTTTGGTTCATCTACATATTGGGGTCAATTATCCAACCACAGCTTCAGGTCATGAAGTCTCTGCCCCCTCCCTGGCTTGCTCCCTTTCCCTCGATGTTGTTTATGCTTTTTGGGTACTAGTTGTCCTTGATTCTCTAGCTGGGAAGGGATTGTTTTGTCTAAATACCCTGTGAAGAAACCACACTAACACCTAACATGAAGTTTCAGAGTTACATACCAAGTAGCAGAGATCCTGAAAAATATAAAAGCTAAACTCAAGGCATCATTTTTCCCCTTTAGAGGTTTGACAAGGTCTTTACCTTGTCAAGTCTCTATTCTAAATATCTACTGATACTAGGTATTTGATAACAGATAAGAATCTAACAATAGTAAATAACTAATAACAGTACTAATCTCAGTTTACAATCTATCTGTTAGCATATGACAGGCCACATTCTCATAACAGGAAAAAATCACAAGCTGAAAGATATTGGTAGCTACCAAATTTTTATATAGCCAGAAGCTAAAGTTTTTTTTCCAAGTTTTCTTTGGAGAGGCAGCACTATGTCCATTAGCACATAATACGACATATGTTTTGCTAGCCTTACTTTTAATGAAGTTCATTACTTTTATAGTTTCAAATATTATTTTTATTTTCCTGCTAAACATTAACACATTTGTTCGAGGGTTGGTGTCTGTTTTCCTTCCATAATTAATTCATAACCAGTGGAAGTCTATCCTTCTTTAATCTTAGCTGAAAGACTTGATTACTGAAAACCATCAGAATTTTCCCAGTTGGAGGACAGCAAGAGCAACAGAGAATACTTTCTCATTGTCTGGAGCATATTACTTCACCATCACCCAAAGAGCAGAAAATATCCAGAGATGTCAAATTTATTTCTAGCACCAGTTCCCCATCAGTTCCAGTTACCCAGTTATACCAATATTTGACATCTTTCTTAGGATTATAAGGGAATTTTATATTTACAGTGGCATAGTCCTGATGCTAATATATCCAGACGTTAATGTTTCCAGCCTGGGCTTTTTATTTGCAGCATTTGTGTCTTGTTTCAAGCAGTTGAACTGAATATTTTTGGAAGTGCAAAAAGCAAAAGAGAAACATGGTGATGGTGACATTGGGACATAGAATCCCTGATGTAAGCACACCTAGTGGCATTACTACAATTTCTTTGAGAAGAACAAAATTCCTATCACTGAAGGTGCTCGAGTATATTACACAGACATTTCATCAGGAATGATGTAGACTTGATACCTCCTTGAGGCAGCCACATTGAATAGGTTGTTTAATCAGGTCACTTTCAGCCCTATAATTAGGGCCAATATGCTCCAAAGAGATGGCTACGGCAGAAAACATACTCTGTAATTATGGAAACTTGTGGAATGTACTTGAAACCTGTAGAATACAGTTGTGTAATGTTTTGTAAAAAGCCCTCTGTTGCCCGAAAATTCTTTTTTATTTAAGTACATTTTCAAGGAGAAAAAAAACAAACTGCTAAACTTTTAAAAATTATGGCATAACCACATGGGAGCCTATTAATACCTATTGAATTTGTTAATTTTAAAGATATTGGCTTGATTTCCAGAGAACTTGTCAATGAGGACAACCATTTTGTTAGCATCTTTTGTATGTTTCATTATACAAAGTGAATATTTCACTTGTGTCTTGTGCAGCTGAGTATAATCTGTGTATTAAGTGAATTTGCTAATCCTGCCTAATTACTAATTCACTTGGAGTAAGATGCTGTCCTAAGGACTGCTACTGTTTGGTTTATGTGTACTGTTCCACAACCAACACTGAAAAGAGAAATATAAAACTGGGATACAACTGTGCAAGTTAATGGAAATTACAGAATAAAATCCTGCAGAACTCATTTTTTAAAAAAGAATAAAGTATACCTCAAACTTTAAATTGAGGTTTGATTTGTTTAGCATAGACATTTGTCTTCCTTTTATTCAAATTGCTGCAAAAATATTAAGTAGTCATTGTGCAAATATTTCTTCTGAATATGACATTTTGGGGTTGTGTCTGGGGCATTTTTTTCCCTTTTGATAAATCTGTAACCCTAAAAAGAACAAAAACTACTAAAACTTCATGCATGTGCTAGTGTATTTTCTGATATTCTGCTTTTTCTGCATAATGCAGAAAACAAAGAAAAAGCAGGACAGCTGCTGGCTGGGCCCAGATCAGGGCCTCCACCTGTGGTTTTTTCAACTTTTTCTTTTTTTTTTTTTTTTTTTGTTTTAATGACATTATTGTCTCAGACAGCAGAGGTAGTCATATGTATGCATCAATAGTGCAGGCCAGAAATTCCTGAAAGAATTACCACTGTAACAAAGAAAAAATAATCGTTATCTTAAATGAAGTGTATTCACACAGCATACACAGCAAGTTCTCAGATTACTTTGGGGTTTTTTCTGTTTGATGAATCAGCCTAACATTATAGAATTTTACTTTTTAGGCAGTATTTATCTTCCCTAGTATTTTCCATAAATCCCAACAAAAACACTTTGGCCAAAAAAAGTTCTTTAAAAATCACTTCATCATATTCTTTCATAAGGCTTCAAGAAGATTTAGCAGTGCTTTTGAGTTTTTTGAAGCTGTAAATGGCTAAGCATTTAACCTGAAAAATCTAATACCATTTTCAACAGGAGACCTAGAATACAATTTGAGCTTGACAAAGCAAGAATCTATGGACATACATATGTCCCAAGTACTTTAAAGTTACAGTAACTGCTGAGAAAGTGAGCCATGTAGGAAAAGAATACAGTTATTTTGCTGTGTTATTCACATACACGTAAAAGCAACATCTTTAATAGAGTGCTTCAAGAAGGAAAAAACACAAATTTCTTAGGAACCAGGACTTCGTAAAGAAATGAAAATTTATCCTGAAAAAGGTAGAAAAGTTGTTATATTCATGATAGCAAGCAAGCAAAAAATCAAAGGGGAATGGGAAAGACAAATTCTGCAATTTTATTCACCAGTGTCATGTGACATATACTTTTGTTCTGTGTGTTATTGCATAGGATTATATAATTTTGGTTAATAGTCGAGATGTAGGCCCTGCACCCTATTTGTCTAGAAGCTGTGGCAATACAGTTCAGTTGCTAAATGAAACTCTCCAAGAAAAACTGATTTACTGAAATACCCAGTGGCCATTTAAAAGAAAAGATGAATTGCTGGAGGTGCATAGCCACAACAAACTCCCCCCTCCCCAATACAAAGGCTGTTCACCTTAATATGCACCTGGGAAATTTAGTTTCCCCAGACAGAAATAAAAACAAGCTCCTTGCCTTACTTAAACAATGAGAGAGAATTCAGTCATGGGGCAGTAGAGGCTGGATGCAGAGGGTGCCAGGCAGTTCTGCTCACATGCCTTACAACAGCCCAGAGGAGTGTCCTCCTCAATCAGCTCCAGAGGAAAGCATTGGTACATAAATCACAGTATGAAAAAATTAAAACACAATCTGATCTGAAAAACTTTCACTGGGATGAATCCCCTGCAAGGACTCCTGCTGGCTGTCCCAATTCATGCTTGAGTTTACCGTAACAGGAAGCACAAACAATACTTCTATTCCCTCTGGTGCATATTTTTTTCCTCACCAAAGAATTTTACTTCTTTTATTACAGAGGATGTTCATAAATATTATGTAGCAAGCAAAATCCTTGAAGTTTGGCAACACACTAAGTGCCATAAGCCAAAAATACTTGATTATATACACTTCAATGCCATAATTTTAAAAGTAATTCATGCTAGAGAATTTCCAAGTATTCAGACTTTCCCATATTCAGGAATACTGAGACTTGGCTCATCCCAAAGCCCTCATATTTAGTGCAGTGCATTTATGAGAAATTTAATTAGCACAGTTACACCATTTTATTACTCTATGGGTTTTCAGGTATAAAGTGAATGACTTAGAAGGTTTTTTGGTCCAGAAACAAAAAACAAACACATTTTGCCAATGTATAATTATACCTTGGTCGTTTAACCACTAAGCACCAGGTAAAAAAGGAAATTATTATTGGAAATAATAGAATTAAATGCATTTGGTCTACATTAGCTATTAAAATGGACTTATTTAAATAACACTTGAAAACAATTAGATTCAGTCTTTCAATTTTTTTTTTTGACAGGAGTTATCATGGCAGAAGGGTAAAAGGAATCCAAAATAGCATTCCTTTCTTCTTAAAAAATTTTCAGCCTTTAGTCTCCTGTCTTCAATCATTTTCTCCTCCTCGGTCTAGATCAAGACCCTGACAATGTTTGGGTTTTGGGAGACGAGGGTTTCTGGGGGGTTGTGGATAGTAGACAGGAGAAAAAAAGCAAGAAGGAAGACATTGTTATTCATGTAAAAATTGAATCTTCTCACCTGACACTGTTTCTGATAAATGCATATACAGAAACATTCCAAAGTAAAAGTATTTTGACAAAAAATTGTGTTTTTCCTGGGGGGTCTCAATGCACATTCATTTACACACAAGCTTTATATGGTAGCTAGCAAGTGCTTACATTGACAGGGAACACACATAAATTGAGATGCAGGAGTATTTTGGCAAAAAACTACAGAGAAAGTTATACAGTGATTAGGTAACAATTTCCCTCAAGTGTACAGCAATGGCAAGAGAGTTTCCATTGGCTAGATGCTCCTTTTCTGAAATTTCTGACTTCTGAGCCACTTTTCAACTATTGTGCATTGCCTGCCCACACAGCAATTCCAACTTGGCCTCATTTACACGGCAGAACTCCTTGCTAGGGGCATTTCAGCTATGTACACAGGAAAATGTAGTCTGTTATTTCTCAGTGGTTTAGACAGTAAAGAGAAAAGCATGAAATATAGATCTGGTGAGTTCAGTTATTAATTTAATGCAGAGAGCAACTGGGAAAAAAATAAAGCCCAGAGTAATAAAGGAATTGCCTGATTTTTGACTAGTGTGCTTCTTGTGTGTTCCCTTCCTTAGCAGAGAGTTAGAATGGCAGGTTACATTCCCAGAAGGAGAAGTTAGGAGAAATTCCAGGAAATAATTCCAGGGACCTTCCAAAGAAATATTGTCTTACAGTAGGAATAACTGATTTCCTAACTTCTGCTGAGTTTAAAAAAAAAAAAAACATTTTTTATATTCTTTTAGAAATAATTATATTTGTTTATTTCCACCATGCACTTTCATAAACCATTTAAAAATACTGGGTTCAAATTTCTCTGTTTGTTTTCTTGGTCCTACATTAATCAAGTCTAATTCCTACCAAAAAAAAAAAAAAAAAGGGGGAGGTTTCAGATAATATTAAATTCAAAGCAAGTAAATAAACAACACGAGAAACAGAGATTTTAATCCTGCAACATTGACTCATCACAAAACCACAAAACAAGTCTGGGCTCAAATTCCTGTGTTAAGAGAGACAGTCTGCAGTACACTTAAGAAGCTGTCCAAAATCTCAAATGGACCCAAATGCTTTTCTCTTTGAATATGATTTAACTAGTTCTCATTTATTTTCACTGGCCTGAAGAAGATTTTCAATCTAATTAAACTGAAAATAAAGCCAGGCAGACACCATGCCCCAAAATAGCAGAATTTATTTAACCTGGGCTGGTAAACCTAGTTTCTTTCTCACATCAAAACTGGGCAAATTTTGAAGTCAGTTTCCCTTCTCTGCACATTACTCCTATTTAATGGTTTGTTTATGTATACCAGAACCAGTGAAAGAACTGGAGTGTGAAACACTTTTGCATTGCTCTAGATCATTAGAAATATCAACATTTCAGCCACATTTTTTCCAGTGAAAATTACAGAGATAATTAGTCATTGGGAATGAGTTCCCTCCATTGTTTTAGTTTATAAGCAAAAAAAGTGAGGGTTTCTAGTTTTGCCTTTTTGAAGAAAAAGATGTAAGCATGGAATTGAAAAGGAAAAATCAGTATGAAATTAATGAGAAATTAGCTAGTACCTTTCTTCCAAGGTATTTTCATCCAAGTGTATAACAAGATCTTTGAGATGCTCTAACTAATTTTGACTTACAATTTTCTCCCCAAGAACTAATTGATTTCTACTGTTGCTTGGCTTCTTCTCTGGGTAAGGTATAGGGTGGAATTTCTTCAGAAAAAAAAATATTCTATTTCTGGATGATGGGGTAGAGTGGATCCTCAGCACTCCTCCCAACCACTGGGTGGAGTGGCTGATGCTCTGGAGGACTTTGCTGCCATCCAGGGGGATCAGAACAGGCTGGACAAATGTGCTGACAAGAACCTCATGAAGTTCAACACATGGAAGTGCAAAGTCCTGCACCAGAAGGAGCAATCCTAGGCACCAATATACGCTGGGGGATGCCAAGCTGGAAAGATGCTTTAAAGAAAATGACCTAGGGGTCCTACTGGACACAGGTTGAACATGATCCAGCAATGTGTCTTGGCCCCAAAGAATGCTAGTGGTATTGTGGGCTGCATTAGGCAGAATATTTCCTGTACATCCAGGAAAATGATCCTTCCCCTCTGCTTAGCATGGTGAGGTCACACCTGGAGTGCTGTGTCCAACTGGATTCCCCAGAACAAAAGAGACATGGACATATGTGAGAGAGTCCAGAGAAGATCTTCAGAGATGAAGGGATTGGAGTGCTGTACATGCGAGAGAAAGCTGAGAGAGATAGAGCTGTTCAGCCTGGACTAGAGAAGGCTCAGGGGAATCTCATTAATGTATCCAAAGACCTAGAGGGAATGTTAAAAGAGAAGGGAGCCAGGCTCTCCTCAGTGGTGCCCAGGACTGGAAACAGAGGGCACAAATTGAAACATGGCAGGGTCTCTCTGAACACCAGGAATCAATTTTTTAATCTGAGGGGGACCAAGCACAGTCATGATTTTCTCAAAGTTCTGGAGTCTATATCCATGGAAATATTAAAAAGCTGGCTGGACATGGTCCTGAGCAAGGACTAGGTGGACCTGCTTGAACGTGGTGGTTAGACTAGATGGCCTCCAGAGGTCCCTTGCAACCTCACCCCTTCTGTGATTATGATCTACCACAGGTGCATGTTAAGGACATTTTACTTCATTCTGTTCATCTTGATTTATATTTACCAGATTCACAACTCATTACCAAAATAAAGAATAATGCCCATGTAGGAAAAATCAGCTAGGGGTTAGCTATTGAAGGACCTAATTCCACATCTCCTACATATTATTTGGTCAGAGAGGGCAAAACTCTACCTAACTGAAATCCTGGCATTTCAAACCAACTTCCCTATACTCTAATTACATATAAGCAAGATAGTAAGACTTATACCACTGGCATTCTCTGCATCAGCTTCACAGGAACATAATGAAAATCTTGTAAAAGAAAACTTTGAATACCTGACTAAGGCTCAGCTATTCCTATCATGTAAAGGGAAAGGAGGGAGTAAAATTAATCCAGCTGTTTATAGGGGACCGTCTTGGAGGGCAGAAGTAGAAATAGCTGGTTACTGGCCCACAGTCATTAGTACCATTTTGTGTATGTCAGACTATCTCAGAAGACAAATTTGATCAGTATGGGTACAAAAAAGCTATAGCATTTTTGCTGAAATAAAGCACACATGGAGATACTATGTGTATTCAGGAAGGACAGCCAATACAGCATCCAGGATAAATTTACTGCCATAAACAGTCATTACCGCAGTCACTCGAGTTGCCACTGCAATTTTTAACCAGCAAGATGAATTTATACATCCCAGAGTGGTGACTTGTGTGGCTTTAGCATTTTCCTTGCAGGCGCTGCCATAAGCAACTGCTGACTCGGCCTACAGCTAAAGCTCAAATTAAACATGACTTTTAGAGGCACTGTGCAAGACTGTGTTCTTACTCACACTTCTTTGGGTACTGTCAGAACAGGAGCAAAGCCAAGCACATTGTCCTATCTTCCCTTAACTTTTCCTGTATTTTAAAACAAAAGCACTGAAATCCAATTCCAAACACTGAAATAATATAGTTTTTTCTAGCCTGCTAATTCTGACATCCACTTATAACATGGAAGCCACAAACCATACAGATGTAATTTCTTTTCAGCTTTGCCCCTGAAGGCCTCAAAATATTTATCCTAGGGTTTATACTGTTTCTCACAGAGATGTAAACAGGTATATGCATGACAAAAATTTTAGAGGATTACTTTTTCCCCCCCTAAAGTCTCAAACCATGAAATGTAGTGTCCTTCATAGTAAGAGACTCCATTTTTAGTTAGAGGCCTATCATTAGGAGTTGGAAAAAAATGTATCTTCTATATTAGACTGATCAAGACTGTTTTTTTGTCAGAAATAGCAGTAGACTTACAGACAGAATTCTTTTTGTCTTTTTGTCAGTCTTTTTGTCCCTCACAAGTTCTTGCCTGTAAAGCTGTTAGTCTACTAGCTGCATAAAGTATTCATTGCAGTTTAGGTCTCAAACACTGGCTTTCTCTTCCTTCACAATCTAAAAACAGGCACACTTCTTAGTGTGCTCTTTTTGATGTGGAGTACACCCAGCCTGTCTGCTTTCAAAAAGTTTGTCACTCAGGGTTTGTTAAACATCTGACTATATTCAAGTAGGTGGTGGCAAAACTCTGCATTTTTTTACAGTTGCTTGTTCTTAAAACTTAGTATTTTCACAAACCATGTCAGCTCTTACCAGCGAGTCAGAACCTCTATCTAGGACCCAAACATTATTCTCTAACTCAGATTTTCATCTAACTTGACAGGGCACTGACCTTCTCTTGAAAGAAGGATGCATCCAAAAAACCTAGCGAATTTTTCTCCCTCTTCATAGGAACTTTGCTCAACACTATACATGAAATTCCCTCTTTAGGCAAGAATATTTTTTGAGTCTTCAGAAGGCAGTGACAATAGAAATTTGAAAAGCATGGATACTTGGAAAAGAAATAGGAGCCATGTTGATGTTGATCTTCCTCTTGTCAGCTGTTTTAGGACATTAAGCCAAGAGAAGTATCTGTGACTTGAGCCAGGTGTCTGAATGATGGAAGTCTGCCTTTTGATGAGAACAAATCAAAGAAAAATTAGGACTTTCTATTTATGCAAAATGGTTCTTAATTTTAGTAGTTGTTGAATTAGAATATAATCATAAAATCATATAATTATTTAGATTGAAAAAAACCTTTGCGATCAAGTCTAACCATTAACCTAACTCTACCAAGTCCCCCGCTAAACCATGTCCCCACATCAACATGTCTTTTTAATACCTCTCTACCACCACTGGGGCAGCCAGTGTTGGGTAATCCTTTTGGTGAAGAATTTTTTTCCTAATATCCAATCTAAACCTTACCTGGCACAACTTGAGGTAATTTTGTCTTGTCCAATCACTTATTATGTGGGAGAAGAAACCAACGCCCTACCTCACTGCAGCCTCCTTTCAGGCATTTGTAGAGAGCAGGAAGGATCCCTCTGAGCCTCCTTTTCTCCAGGCTAAACAATCCCAGCTCCCTCAGCCACTCCCCATAAGCCTTGTCCTCCACACCCTTCACCAGCTTCACTGTCCTTCTCTGAACATACTCCAGCACCTCAGTGTCCTCCTTGTAGTGACTGGCCCCAGAGCTGGACACAGGATTCGAGGTGTGCCCTCACCAGTGCTGAGTACAGGAGGACAATCACTGTCCTGCTCCTGCTGGCCACACCATTACTGATACAGGCCAGGATGATGTTGGCCTCCTTGGCCACCTCCTTGGCACACTCTGTCTCAGTTCAGCTGGCTGTTGGCCAACACCCTCAGGTCTTTCCTGCTGGGCAGCTTTCCAGCCACTCTTCTCCAAACCTGTAACATTTCATGGGGTTGTTGTGACAGGACCCTGAACTTGGCCTTGTTGAACCTCAGACAACAGATCAGTCCTGTCCAGACCTAGAGCCCTTCCCAGCCCCCAGAAGATCTTGTTCAGCCTGGAGTTTTATGCAAAATGACTGAGGTGCACTTGGTCCCCTCATCCAGATCATCAGTAAAGATATTAAAAGGGACTGGTTAGGAGTTGTTATTAATTTTATATCATTATTCTTTTATGTATATCAATGTAACTTTTCCCTAGACAAAATTCAACAAATGGCACTTTTGATTAAAAAGTATTGTTTGCTATTTTTAATATTTCAAATGTGATTGCAATTTTTACATTGGGAATTTTTTATAAAGATTCGTTTGTTAAAAGATATTTAACAGGCTGTTGAAATGGGGTTTGTTGGAGAACACTAGAAAAGAACGTTTTTATCTGCTTTAAGATTATCTGCCCAGCCTTGGATCACCTTTGTGTAATAACCACCTCATGGCTATACAAAATGAGCAGAGAACACAGGGAAGCCATATTCCTAAGCTCAAGGAACACAAAGCCCCCTAAACTGATCTGACCCCTCTTGGTTCACCAGGCACATATGAGAGAAGAGATTGCACACATTCCTTTCATGTCTGTCTACAGTGAAAGCTGAATTATGAAATCAGATAAGAGACAGTGCAGTACCCCACTAATAATAATAAATCAGAGGCACTGCATGGGGACAGTAGGGAAATTGGTGGAGAAGAAAATAACCAAAACCAAATGGGAAATGACAGTGATGTAGAAAGGAAACTTGAGTGCTCCAGAACTGTTTTGCACAATGTAAGTTTGCCAATTGACCAGCTCAGTGCCTTGGCATGTAAAGTCAACAAGAAAAAATGAGAAGGAATTTCTATTATTAGTGCTTAATCTAGTCCTCAAGAGTGCATCAAAGAGTGTATTTCATAGCCGTAACAAGATAAAAGCAGGCTTTTTAGACCTCTCATCATGACCAGTAGCTAGAACTGTATGTCGCTGTTCAGATATTGTAATAAAACCAGTCAATCAGCATTTGAATGTTTCGGAAGTCAGAACTCAGGTTTGGAGTAGCTGTAACCATCGTGACAAACCATAAGTTAATCTTAAAAACATAACAGACAATTTATGGCCATTTTATTGTAAATTTATTTCTATGGTCAGTAATAGGAGTCTTGAGGCAACTGGGTAGTACTTCTTGCATGTGTCACAATGCTGTTAAGATTGAATCCTTCAATAACTTCTTATTAAAGATTATTCTTGAGCAATGTCAAATTGCTGCTGCCCTTTTGTAGGGTATCTGTAGAGAAGACGAATCCCTCTGCAGATACCCCTGTGAGGCCCCCTTGGTATTCTCTGAGATAAGAAAGACTACTTAATTAGAATGAATAATGCTAGAAAAACATAGACTCTCTTATCTTTTCAGAATATTATTGGTTAGATTTGATTCTTTATAACTGGTTGTCTTACACAGAAGAATACAAATGTAATTGGCCAAGTGTTTCAATTTGTACCCTATTGGTCTACTTTTGATCCCCCCGAACCCTATAAAAGTACCTGTCGTAACCCCTGCATTTGGATTGCTGCCAGACCCCCTTCATGGGAGATATAAAGCCTGTGGAAAAAGTCTGAGCTGCTCTCTCGGTCTCTCAGGTTGGCTGAAGAAGGTCCCTGCAAGTGAAAATAAAACCACATACAGGGCTGGCTGCCTGAAGGGCCAGAGCTTACATAACTGGTAACAGACCCCTGCCCGAGAAAAGCAGGGTGGGGAAAAAAGTTACAGGTATCTATTAAATAGAACAGCTACAATATTTAAAACACCTTTTGCCTAAAAACTGAGATAAAATTCTATCAATGACAGGTTCTGCAGCCAAAATTGATCATCTAAACACCTAACCATACAAAACTTAGATATTGTAACTCTTCTGTTGGAAAAAAAAAAAAAAAAACAACCTTTTTAGAGAAACACGGGACTATTCACTGTAGGTCAGATGTTGTTTCTGGAAGACAGTTGCACAGAAGCCAACAAGACTGCTCAGACCACCCGATCCTCCTTCAAATAAACATAAAAAAGGAGCAACTAAGCTAGTGCACTCCCTGAAGCTTGCTACCACTGCACAGTCCTGTTCTGTGCCTCTTGGCCAGTGGAAGAGGGAGGAATGTCTTCAGTGACTCCATATTACAGGCAGAAGCACTTGCAGGAAGAAAACAGGAAGGCAGACAGGTAGCTGACATCCCTGAGCAGGCAGATATCAGTTAAGCAAAGCACCAGCAGCAGAAAAAGTGCTAAAACAATACCCAGCACAGCAACACGCTGAGCTTTAGGCACAGGTTGTCTAGTCTTCAGCTTTGTACACCTTCCTCACTTGTTCTTACAGAAATATATTTTAGGCTTCTTCTCTAGGTCATCTTTTTTGAGTTATAGTCAACAGCAGCCAGGTCAGTTATCTATAAAGCACAAAACCAAACACCTTCTCCAGAATTTTAAACAAGAATAACTGTGTGTTGGGAATGAACAATGAGAGAAAAACATGGAACACTTTAATACAATTGATCAATAAACATATTAAATTAGTAAAAACTACTCTGAACCTTTGCAAATTTTAGTACATGTATCCCAAGATAAACAAATGGAATAGCTGTTTAATTGAAAATAAAATTAATGAGAAATAATTCCCTTTTCCTCAAAAGCACAAAACCCCATTTTTAGCATTGTTAGCATGTTGTTATGACTCATTATCTTGAGAAAAAGCACAAATGAAAAGGATTTTTTTCTTTATTATAAACCACTTTTACTTTATCACATCTGTGTAACACATTAGGTATGTCACTATTTATCTTGTACTACAATAAACAAGCTCCGTATATTTTCAGGCTTCAGTGAGTTTTGCTGGCATGCTGTATCAAGAAAATATTTCAGAAAAATCATTCTGGCTTTCCTCCATTTCTAAAATGCTCCTCATGACTCATTTTTATGCTCACAGTTAAGTTGAGTTTCATGGGTGCTTTGGAATATCTTGAGGGCAAATCCTCCTAAGGGCAGACAAACCACACAGTAAGGGTAGAGAAATGCAAATAAGATGAAATCAAATAAAAATGGGTAAAAAATTACTGCCTGTACAGCCACAGTAGCAGTCTGCTTTTACTGGTTTTTGTTCTTCTTTGGCAAACTAAGATATGTTAATGCAAACTCTCTCTGAAGTATTATCCCTCTTAACTGCAGAAGGGCTAAATTCACACGTGCAAACAGGCAGCATTAGTTTGGCCCTGGGGAGCCAAATTCTCAAAATTTTTCTTACTCCATTATGGCCAGTTTTATGCTGACAGTCAAGGACAGTGTTTTCCAAACTGTTTCCAGCTCCTTTCCAAACCACACCCTGCCATGTGGCTCTCGGGTCTCCCCTTCCCCCAGCCACTCCTAAGATTATTGTGTTCCAATTCTCCCTGCAAAAGTAACATAAGAATTTTTGCACTTCTTTTCCATTGCTTTCCTTTCTCAGAAGATAGAGGCCTGCTATCATTTTGGGGAATAATTTGGGGTTTTCTACATCACGTAGCAAACCCTACTGCAGGACCCTTGTGCTTATACCAAATGAATTAACACTGAGATTAGGTGCAGTATTTCAACACTGCTGGCATAATAATGCCATGAGGTATGTACCCTGCTGAAAAGACAAGGTTTGTGTTAATTTATCCATTTGCAAATAAGATGTCCACACATTATGTTACTTTGGCAACATGATGATAAACTAAAACATATAGATGTTCTAGCATTCTATAACCTCCTACAGTTATGGAGAGGAGGGGCTGAGGAGGTATGTTGATTGTCTAAGGAAAATGTCATGACATCTAAATGCAGAACATCTTGAGAAATTAAGTCTGTATTTATAAAAATGAAAAGAGATGCAACCAGTTCATGAACAGGAGAAACCAGCTGGAAAGTCAGAGCAAATAATTTTACCCTTACAGTCTTTCTCCCCAGTCATGAAGAGTACAGCATATTTTATCTCTGGAGAATGGCTAAACAAGACTATTCCCTTTACAGTGGTCAATTCCTATGAATGAGTTGTTAGATTGTCTGTAGGATTACTCTGTAGCACTTAAGCTGGAGGAACAGGAGAAAAACTGCTAATAGTCTCAAAAGTAGCAAAGAATTGAAAACTCTTCCTGTGTGCATGATAATAGGTGTGCAGTTTACAGGACTCTACACTGTAGGACTGATGAAATTTCAGATATAACCACTGTAATCTGGGTGGGTCTGAGTTAAGGGAGATCAGCAATATTATAGGAGCTCACTTTGAATCCTTGCCCCTCTGTTTACTGGCCGTAATCAGCACCTGCTACAGGACATACTAAAAGAAAAACTGGAGTCTTGTCCCAGGTATTGTCTCCCAACCCATTCTGCTTTTATTTTTTTAGGGCTAGTTTCCAGGTGGCCTTACTTTACTGGAGGCAGTGCCAAATGACCCTTTTCTCTTACTGTGACATCTCTTTGCCCGGCAGCCAGTATCTGAATTCAGTATTTCCTGAGGAACTATGTTTTGAGGCTTATCAACAAGTCTGGGGGTGCTGCTTTTGATCAAGAAATGGGTTTGGACAGATGAGGCTCAGAGCCAGTTGTCTTTGCTTCCCATTACTTATCAACAAAATTTAAGCATCAGTCTCTGCAATAATACAAATGTTCTCTAGTTAGATGAAAGAAGAGGGCAGAGACTGTGAATCTTATCCATAAAGCAAGTCCTGAGGTACCAGCACACAGCTCCATGATGCTGTGCTATCTGGCTTCTAAATGGAAGGTCTGGGATGCAAGCCCAAATTCATACAGCCCAAGCTTCCTGTCACCTGTGTTTCCTCCTTAGCCAGATACTTCTGAGGATCCAGACCTAGACCCCAGGGAACATCAGCCATGGAATACAGAGGGGGAGGAATATCAACAGTATTTCCAGCCTCTGACAGTACTGTAATCACCTTTTCCTCAAAGCATTTCAGACCAGTGATTCACCTTACAAGATGTTTCTTTACTACTTGCACATAGAATAATCTATTTTCTGTCACTACCAACTGAGATGTGCACAAGTTCAGTAATTATGGCTGGTCTTTTTGCACATAGTGTCTCATATTAAATGATCTGAGAGGCATCTTTAATCTCTGAGCTCAAAAGGAAATTTTTAAAAAAAGTGAAAAACGGACACTTAGATCTCATGTTTGTCTCATAATTCACATGATGATTTTTGTGTAATTCAGATGTTGTTTTGAAGTAATGAAAAGTAAATAACAGCGTAAAAATTGAGTATCAATTCTTACAAACACCATTATTGCCATGATGATTGCTGATTTCATAATCTCATTTTCCTGGGCTTCCAGCTGCATTGGATTCATTTGAATATCACCAAGAATTGGTGCTCATAACACAGCAGGCCCTTTTGAACTGGGCATCGATCAGCTGCATCACAAGGGTGAATGTGGCTGTTTTTATTACTCTTTTAACATGGCATGCAACTGCTTCTCCTGGAAGACTAATCTGAAAACCACTGTGGTAAACTGTATGGTCCAAAAATACCACTGAAACCCTAGAGATTAATTGTATGTTTGGGTTATGAGACTTTAACTTTCAGATACATATATTTCAAAATCCTAGAGAAAATTAGTCGAAGGCATGAATGGTTACTCATCCTGAGAAGAGACAGGAAAAAGGTTGAAAGTGCTCAGGAATGCAGATCTGAAAGTGGTTGAGGTCATTTTGTAATAACAGAATGCATAAAATATTGGTGAAATCACTAAAAAAACCCAAACGGCTGCCCTTAAAGAAGTTCTGACTCTATAGTTACAGGCACGAGCTATACCATTTGCTCAACATGATCAGCACACCACTTCAGGAGTTCTGAAAATCAGTTCCCTCCAGTGGTCCTGATGTTTCATGTGATTTTCTCAGTCCTTGTCTGGTGGTTCTTAAGAAAATTTTGAAGAATTGTATCATATTTCTTTTTCATGCATGTCGTATGGATACTTAAACTGTCTGAATAAATAAAATAAAATTGGAAATATTTAAAATAAAAAAATTGGTGAAACCCCCTTTCGTAAGTCACCTGACTGACTGTTCCAGGAAACGCCATTTAAGAGATGTTTTAGAATGCTACTGAGTATCTCTTGCTAGACAGGTTCTTTCTTTCTGAGGCAAGACTGATTATTTTTTTAATTTTAGACTATTTTCTAGGTAAAAGCTACATTTGAAGGATTATGCTCATCGTTGTGCCTTAGGCTGTAAGGTACACTAAACACTAAAAGTTATCTAAACATTAAAAAACAATCAAGAGTCAGAGACCTGATAAGAAAATAGCAGAAAGTGAAGGCCGTTTTTACAGATCACGCTATATATTGTTGTATTAGAACTTTGACAACCAGGATTTGATAAAATAAAAACTACAGCTGCAAAATACAATGATCACAGAGGAGGGGAGAACACAGCTCAGAGCAGAACCCATCCTATATCATATGCCAAGCAACCCTGCAGACCAAACCCCTGGTTAAGTTTAATAACACCAGATTTTGGTTGCAATCAAATTTTAAAGTGACCAGCTCTAGCTGTTATGAGAGAGAGGGTAGAAGACCATTTAACAGCTTTTCCCCATTCTTAAAATACAGCAAAGAAGCACCATTGAAAGGGCTTGATTAGGATAATTAAATAAACTGCTACAAGAAACAATAAGGAAATGGAAATTTAGGCAATTAACAGCCATCATCTGCCAGGAGGTGGTGCAGAGGCAGTGTGAGCACTGCTGTGTTCATAATGCCTGCACCACCTAAGGAGTTTCTGAGGAATGTGAGATATGATACCGTATGCTGCTCCCAGATGATTGTATATGAGGCACACAACTACCAATCCATGAAATGCCTGTTTTTCTTACTGAGATGGTGTTGATCCCAGAGCTTTTACCTAAATTATCTCCTTTGCCACAGCAAGGCAGGGTGTTGACTTTAGCCAGCACTCAGCTATGATATTTTCTATTACTAAAAAACCAACACATTGGTGTAATGAAAAATTTTAATTTCGAGTTGTGAAGGATGCATTTCAAAGTTTAAGCCAGATTAAAAAATTGTTTGAAAACTGTGCCAAGCAGTTAAACTACTCTGAATTTAATTAGAAAGACACTGAGCTTTTTGATATGTAGAAGCTTTTAAATTTGTCATCCTGATTTATAACAGGACAGGATATTAAAAAAAAAAAATAACGGAGGGTAGTTTTTCTTTAGTGTTGCAGTAAAGATCCAGTGACTGAAATAATGTTGGAAGTATACTGCCAAAGACTGGACTGAGGCTTTTGACAACAGGTAGATGTACTTCATGTGCATCTTAACTTTATCTCTTGAGGTATATATATTTACATATTCATGTAGGTTGTTAATACATTATATTTGCATGGTATTTTAAATTACATTTCTGTTATATATTGTCAAATTGTTCTATTAAGTCCAAGCAATTGTTGCATATAAAGAAACGTGTACTTTAGGTATATAATTTTGTTTGTTGCTTTCACCATTGTTGGAGGAATCCTGCCAAATCCCCAACGCTGCCCACCATGCCTGCAGCAGAAAATCAGGTAGGATCAAGGAGAGAGTGGATGGGCTGACATTTGGGCTGCTGTTTGATAGTACTGGTAGCTGGATCAGTGACATGGCTTTGATAAGTAGAAGTTACTGAGAGGTTGATGATCTACCTGTTGTGACAAGAGGCCCATTGTCACGTACATTGCACATGTTGATTATTTTCATTTGTCTCAGCCTCCCAGAGCTGGAAATCTCTTCTCTATTCCTATTCTTAGCCACAGAAAGGAGATGTGATGCCTAAGAAGACAAGCACATAAATGATCAGGATGTGACTAAATGAGGTTAGTTGCTTCAGGTGTACAAAATCAAAACACTATTTTGTATGGAGCATGATGGAGCACCACACAGGGCACAGCCTGTATGGGCTGCTTTTGCAGAACTGCTGCAGGTGTGTTACCTGAATGCAGCAACACCCCTGAGAGGACATCAGGGACTGTGCAGTGTGCCCAGCTGAGGGCTTTGGCCATTCCAGGCTTTATAAGCATAAAAGATATTTAAAAAAAAAAAAAAAAAAAGAAGGGAGCACTTCTTTGGCACTTTGATGGTCCCTTGTCATATATTTCCTCTTTTAATGAAGCAATAAGACCTTCTCTTCTGTTACTAATCTCTTTTCCCACTGTTTCTTTCTTGCTGTCTCTCTAAGTCAGTAATTTCAGACAACGCATCTGTTCTCCATGTCCACAGCACAATGCCATCTACAGCTCACAGCTGATGCTGCTGGATTCTGCACATCCCTGCAAGTTCCATGTGTGTGACCTAGAAATTAATTTAAGATTATACCAGAATAAATAACATGCATTCGTGTACTGCACTATTATATAAAAATAAAAAAAGAAAATTGAAAAAATGGCCCGTTGTGATTAAAAACTATATGGGAAAGGGTGTAGAAAAATGCATTAGCTCACATCAGAGTCGGCCCAGTCAAGTTCTCCTCCCATATGTGTGATAAATATTTTTTATTATAGAAATACAATAAAAGAGAAAATGATAATTAGTTCTAAATGCACAACTGGGTCCACTTGAAAAAAAAAATAAGAGAATGACTTTTGGTGCCCAGCAACATAGATAGGTTTCTTAAAAGAAGCCATCTGATTTCATTGTCACTGTGGTGACACCATATTCCAGCGTGAAGGCCAGAAAAATCCACCTCCCTCTAGGATACAGAAGGGGCAGTGAGCACACATCATGTGCTGATGTGGATGCAGAGCACAGGGATTTATCATTAGCCATTTCCAGTGGCCCTGCACTGTTGTAGTAGTCACACACAGAGGTGCCACCCACCTTTCCTTCCTAGAGTGAAGGGCTCCAGTATAGTTCTGCAGCATTAGAGACAATATTTCTGACAAGATATTTCTAGCTTCAACGTTCAAGCTGTCAAGGCTGTTGTCAGTTCAAAGCAAGCTCTCTTTCCTCTGAAGTCATTATATAACCACCAGTTTTGTTTTCCACATTTACCAGAAGCTGCCCACATGAAAACAATTCACTGGAGAATAGAACAGGTAAAATACCAAGGTCTTGCTTTATTTTTAATTTTTTACTCTTCTCTTTCTTTCCTTCCCCATATGTAGATGACCAAGAAAGGAAATTCATCATTATATACGTGATTATACGTCTTGCATTTAACATCAAGTATAGTAATGTAATAAAATTTTGATTCATAACCAAGTAGAAAGAAGAATAATTCAGAAGCAGAGTCAAACTTGTTGGTTAAAACATGCAAAAGCATTTAATCATACACTGGATTCACAAGAAATATAATGATGTTGTCTATTTATAATTTCCACACATTTCAAAGTAAACCCCTGCTCAAAAATTAAACAAATCTAAGGCCCTTTAATTATGTAGTTTAGATGGTGGTGTGAATGTTCTGCCTATGCAGAGCTCTACTGATCTTCATTTTGAAAAGTGAGTTTGTAGTGAGGAAAAGGGTAAAACCACAGCTTTGCATCAAATAACTGATATCTGCCTTAGCTCTACAAGACCTATATATCAGAATTCATACAAGCCCATACTAAAGTTTTGCACAAGGAAGGGTTCAAAATTATTCCAATCAATGCAAGCAAAAAAAAAAAAAAGAAAAAAAAAAAAGAAGAAGCTGTATGAGGAGAGTTTTCAGTTCAGTATTTGTGTTACTGCCAAAAGAAAAGGTAAAGATCTCTCAGTATGTTAAATATATCTTCAACCAACTGAAGCCAAATTTAAGCTCTTTTTAGGTCCATACAGAGTCACATTATAGATGATCAACAGGAATTGTAGACCTTTAACACTCAGGGAGCTCCAATCTTTGTAATAGAACAATAAAGATCTCATGTCAGGTTTTTCTTGTATAGTTCCCCAGGACAGAATATCTATGCAAAATTGAATAACATAGGGTCCAGTAAGATATTACAATAAGTATGAGTCATCTCAAATGAGGGGTAAGGAAACCTCTCACCGGGCTGCATGGCAGAGTCTGATAAAGCTGAAATAATAACATGAATTATCTTCCTAGCTGGGAACTGCAGCACACAGCACAGAATGTCTTACACCAGATGTCACTGTATCATGCATGATGAATATCACATCTTCATTACAGACTTGCCCTGATAAATTCTGTATAAATGGTGTTGCAGCAAAAGACAATCTAACATTCAGTAAATCTTTCTCTTTGTTCTGATTAGCAAAGCAATTTTTTTTCTAACACCAAAAGGAACTGCTACCATCCTTTTTTCTTCCCAGCTATGCAAGATGTCATTGCTTTTTAAAATGGGATGCAAACTGAAAATGAGAAGCTGGGTGTGTCAGGGTTATTTTTATGTTGATTTAGAGAAATATAATTTTGCATCCTTTTTTCTTTTCCTATTCATCTTCCTTTCACAGGAGGAAATACATATGGTTGTATACACTAAAATGGACACACATTCTTCGTTTACAAAAAGGGTTTAATTTAGTCCTTGGGAATACACAGAAATCCTCCCTGCAGCAAAGTGATGTCAGACTGTGTACCCCTGCAGTATATGGAAATCCTGGTTGCCATGAGAACCAGACTGCTTCTTTGCTGAGGTTTCTGCACACTGCTAGGGAGACATCCCTCCATTTTGCCACACTGAAGCAGCTCAGCTGCAGGATGCCCAGTGCAGGTGCCTGACACTGCTACCCTCTGGCCAGTGGTCCTTAATTAGCTCCATCTCTGCCACTGAAATGAAACTGTAAAAGTGTCAGATAATCAGGATTACATTTCTGAAGCAGCATCCTTCCTAAATATATTTCTTTCCTCTTTTGCCCACCACCCTGGATAAAATAAAATAAAATAAAATAAAATAAAATAAAATAAAATAAAATAAAATAAAATGCTACTTGGACTTGAGGCAGTATTAAAACCCACTACATTTTATTGTTTTAGAACAGAAGTTAAAGCTACACCACCACAGTGAGATCACAGGGGATCTCTCAGATTTATGTGTCCAAGCAGCCATTTTTCCAAATGCTGCTGCATACACATATTGCCCTCCTGAATGTAATTAAAGCAAATACTGCTTACTGTGGTAACGGAACTTTGTGCCACCAAACTAAAGGAACAAGTTGTTTCTCTTTTTTTTTCTCTGCTAGGGACACAAAATGAGCTTCTTCAGATACAGAAGTGCTTATAACTGTTCAGTGAAAAATGAAGACGCCATATTTTTTTTCTCTTCAAATATGATCTCTAGAAAAATCATCAAGATGCTGAACTATATAAAATTTTAAGTTGCAATGACTGAAAAATCTTTATCACATTCTATACTTCAGAAAAGTATAATATGGCAACAAGTAAACTAATACTCATTAGAGGAAAAGGCTATAAGGGAAAAAACTTTGCATATTCCTGTTGGCAAACCCAGAACTAACCAAGTGAACAACCAAAATTAGATCAAAGCATAATGCCCCAGGTACTATATAGCGATCTCAGCCACAAAATCCCACATCTAAATGTCCTGATCTCAACATTTAATTTTCCTTTTGCACTATAGAGCATTTGAGAGCCACAGGAAGCCTTCTCAGTTTCACAGGTACCTAGGAACTCACATCTGCCATTACAGCTCCATTAACCTCCAGGTATCAGTTCTCTCTTTTCTCCGAGGAATTTAAACAATTAGCAGTTGTGTTAAACTTAAGTCATCTGTTTTAACTTTTGCTTAACTTGTATATTTTGGCTTCTCTGCCAGACACAATGTAGGCTTCTGTGCCTGAAATGTCATCCATTTTTTCTAACTGTATCATCTAGCCTAGAAAAAGGGATTATCTCACTCTTATAAACTTGGCAATTGATTATAAATATTTTTTTAGTCTTCTAACAATATGGCAGGATGAACACAAAACAGCTTTGAACATGATTGACTCAGGACTAGTTCATGAATCTGAGTGAATGGAACAGCAAATTCTTTACCTGTTTGCCTGGTGTCACTCAACATAGAGCTGCACATTTCTATATTCAACCAGTAGAGGACAGTGCTGAATATGCACACCAGCAAGTCCATTACTCATATTTTATATATGAAGCAACTTCTCAGTATGAAGTGGTGTGTTTCTTGCCATCTCAAAAAGCAAGTTCACATTTATGAAATCAATGCATGACAGAAAAAAAATACTGATCATAAAGAATTATCATAAAATATGTAAATAATTATGCTTCATGTGTGTGGAGTGTATATCATTTATGCAGAACTCTACTTGGGTCCCGTTCAAAGGCCTTGACTTGGTCCTTATTGTAAATGCTTCAAAGCTTTTCCTAAACAAAAGACAGACCTATGCTGCAAATCCAATAAGCATTCTGCTTATGTTAGGAATGCAGGACCAGACCCTCAGTGCAATTGTTTCTGTTCTTTAATCCATAGTACAAGAAGCCAGTGAAATCACGCAAAAGTTCACACAGTTTTAACCTGTTCAAGGAACAGTTGCACCACCCACTCTTTGAAAACATGGGTCTAATAAATTTTCAGGCTTTCAGGAAAAAAATAAATCAATAGCTGATTTATCTATCAACCTCAGTTCAGACTCTGTGTGCTTTCAGTGAAAGCTGTAAAGATCTTTTCTGCAGGTACACCTCTGACTAAACCCCTGGGCTTCCAGTTCACTTTAGCTAAACACTATGGTTATTTGGCATGTAGAAAACATTACTACTTAAAAAGGAACAGCCAAAAACCCAAACAAAAAAAAAAAAAAAAAAAGCCCAAACCCACACATAATTGCCTGTTCCACAAACAGTGACATAGCTGTAATATTTTAATGGTACTTGCAATGTTATCTATCTTGGCCTGATGATTTTTGTTTTGTTTTGCCACTTCAATGTCAATTTAAAGAGTACAAAAGTGAGTTTAAAACTTTATACTATTTCCCAACACAGATCACACAGACAAGCTATTTTGTGTTTTCTTTCACTTGAAAAATAGTAGCTTTGAGGACAATGCCCATTGAAGTTATGGACTATATCAACCAGAAGAAACACTTAAATATTTATGTAAACTTTATTGCATGAGAGAACACAGCTCACCAATTTCTATCATGGCACATTTTCAAAGTGACATTCCACAAAGTCCTGAAGAGACCGGCATGTAAGAAAAAGTGTCTCCCAGGGTCCAGTTTCATCATATTCACCTGCAGCAATACAAAACACCTATTAATGGAATATGTAAAGAGTGCCTGTTTACAGGAAGAGGTGACCAGGAGAGAATTTCTAAAGACACTGATACAGAGACAGAAGACTTCACTCATAGGAGGATTTAATCAACAAATCTGTTCAAGTCATCTCCATGCAAATATCTGGCTCATATTCTGATTTTTTAGGGCATTGAAAAATAATTATATTAAATTAACACACTGCACATCGAGCATTGTGATAAATATTTTCTTTTCAGGAAAAGGAATACTCACCAGGTGCAAAAATAAATTACTCCCTGGTTTACTTCAGTGTATATTTGGATCCTGAGTTTTGCCTTAGATTGCTGTTTAATACTTTGAAAATATGGGGTGGTAAGAGTTATAGGAACAACTATAATTGCAGGAATAAGGTTCTGAGAGCAAACATATATCAAAGTCTAGGCATTACAGTGACTTCAGAGCTTCTCAGGTCCCAGGGGCCTTGGAATTATGTCAGAATTTAAAATTGCCTTTTAAAATATAGATGCATCTCTAGACTTTACCACTGAAAAGGTAAAGAGAGTGCAGCCAACTCAGTGGCACTAAGTGAGCTGCAGACAGTCTGAATCAATCAGTCTAGGCATGGTGACCTACCACCAGCATCTCCCACCCAAGTCTGGTTGCTCCAGGCACTCCTGTCAGGAGCAGACTCTGAACGGCTGGGTGGACTCCTCTAAGAAAAGAACAGAGCACCTTGCCGTGTTTATTTGGTCCCAGTGGAGTTCAACCATAATAGTGACTTTAAAAGGTCCATATGACCTCCAAATTAATTTGCATTAGGGCAGGTGCAAGTCATTGAATGGTTGTCAATAAACTTGTTTTGTTTGTCTAAATCAGAAGGAAATAATGTAATATTTGAAATTTGTTTTTTATGCTTACATTTTTTCCTCAGCTAGCAATACTTGACAGACAATAGTCACTAGATAATATATTGCTGTGAAAATGTTTTGCTTATAGCTGCCTAAACTATCCATTTATGTCTATAAACAGCTGCATAAACTGTCTATAAGGTAAACTTTTGTGTTTTCAGATTATTGATATAAAAAGGAAAAACTCCAGAATTTATGCATAAGTAGAAGAATGAATACACTAGTTTTTCCCTACTTTGAATTATATAATCCCATTGCTTCTCCATACAGCAAACTACAAAATACTGTTAATGTTGTCCATACATCAACTCACAATAACAGAAAAAAACACTTTAAAGCTCATCTCTGTTTTTTCAGTTGACTGACCTGTGAAAGAAGGATGGGGGATGTGGAGGGGTGTGGAATTAATGCTTTAGATTTTACTCCCTTTCTTCTTTTTGCTCTTGCAAAGAGCAAGAGTAATTGTTTCCTGAAGTGAAAAGAAAAGATTTAGTATCTTTATACCATGAAAAAAAAAATTCAGTGAGGCTGTTTGTGAGAAGCAGGAGGAGAGAAGGGGACTGCCTAAATGTGAAGAAAGAGACACTTGCTCTGCCATCTGTTCCCGTGTGCTGTCACCAGGCTGCTCTGCAGAAGAAGAGGCAGCTGCTCCCTTTTCTAAGAGTTAACTGGAAAGAACACCCACCTCCCAACTCTGGCCGTGCCTACAAAGGATCACAGCAAGTTTATGGAACCCATATATTTGTGATGCAGGCTCTGGTACGAGTCCTCTGACAGTGCTCTGCTGCCTCACATAACATTAGCAACCTGCATTTTCCTCTTAGGAACAAATGCAAGTGTATTAGCAGTAACAGACTCGGCTCAGGGGTCTGCTTCACATACATTACCCTCGCTGTACTTTATGTCAATGGTGTTTCAACAACCTGGTCCTAAGTTCAGGAACAAAGATTACTTGAAGGGGCTGCATGAAGGAAGGACATGAACAAAAGCCCCATTTGTTAGTGAAAATAAGTAACAGTCTGGCTGTGAAATGAAAGGAAGCGAGACCAATGAGGGAAACAAAACTTAGGATACCAGCTGCTAGAGCATGAACTGGGACTAAGGTTTGCTTCTGCCATCTGCAGAGTGCATTTCCTCACCCTATGAACTGGATCTTTGCTTTGCCAACATTGCAATGTCAAAGTGTAAACACACCTTTTTGTTTCTTTGATTTTTTTTAAAGCATTTAAAGAAAGTTCATTTAATGTTATTCATTTAGATGTCTTTGTCCCATCATTTTCTACCAGCTTTTGTCCCTTTGTTTTTGATAGTTAAGATTAAGTTTCATCCAAGACTACCAAGATTTGTAAGAATCTCAAGACTTTAGTGTCCTGCAGCTGGGGCATTTCTGTCCTTTTTTATTTTACCTTTGTGAATAATTATATTTTGTTTCTCTTTGAAGACTGGATGTAAGGAAACTTGTTAAATTATAAGGGAGACTTCTACAGAAAGGTGAGCTTGCCCAGGATAAAGATAACATAGAAATAATGTGATTCAGTAGTCAGGAAAACATTGCTCATTGTCAGGAAACTTGTGTTGTGTTTATGAAGGCAGGTTTTGGAAGCCAGGCAAGGACAGGGCAGGACTTCAGGGGTAACTTCTGTAGGGAGACACCAGAAGCTGTGCCCTGTGCCAGGCAGCCAAACTGACTGTGATGCACTTCTTAAATAATTATACCTGGAATGTACATCCTCCTGCTTTACATCATTCCACATCTTCATCTGGTAGGAGTTTCTTCTGCAGCAGAAATCCTAGAACAAATGCCTCTATCACAATATTTAAGACTGAAAACAAGTGCTTTAAAATGAAGCCCAGAAACCCCTTCTCCCTTCTTAATAAGTTCCCTATATCTTTATCATCAAATAGCATCTTCTGCCATCCACCAAAGCACATAAGCATATGATTAAAGACACACACTACCACATGTGAATGTTTGGAGAGGCTTTCTCTCACAAGAAATCAGTAAAGAATGAATTTATTACATTCACTTATATCAGGATACTGTCCTGAAGTTTCTTGTCCATGAGAAGCATGAAGGCTTTTTCCTTTTCTAAGACAAAATGGACAGGCTTTATTTCCACAACTCTGACTGAAGAAGGCAATAATATCTGTATCTCTATTCACTTTTGCATAGGTTGTAGTAAGGAAGGTATATATAGAAAAATATTCTTCCCATGTGAATATTCTATTCTGGATGATGATGCCTGAGTCAGGGAGTTCTGTGCAAATGCAGAGAGGAAACATTTATATTAATGCAGATACCTTTGACAATAATGAATGGTAACTCTTTTCCAGTTTTCAGTCCATAAGAAGTCATGCTGAAGGATGAAAAGTCCTGGCTTCTAATGCAAAGTTTACAAATATATGCAGACACAGATAGTCCGTCACCATGTGAAATTTGGCAGCCAACTTTCAGAATAGCCCAATCTGGTTTTGTTACATCTGAAAGCTGAATTTATTTTGTTTCCATGTTATTTCAAATCAATAGGAATTTATTTAAAATTGTTTAAGGAAAGGTGCCTATCCAAAAGTCTGGACTAATTTATATAATTGCATATAAAAAGACATGCATGTACGTGTACGTTTGTCCATTATTTCTCTCTACAAATCTGATCTCTCGACAAATGTTGAATCATTAGCCTACAACAGTGACCCACATGTCCTTATCTGGAGGGGGGGGAAGGGGGGCGTGCTTTTTTGCATGTTAAAACCTGTTTTGGATCGTTATTCTTTTTCCACAAGTGTCTTACCTTCTGTAAGCAGTTGCCTAGTACTGTTGTGGTTTCTAGTGTGTGATGCACACTGGCAATAACATTTGAGCTGATCTTTAGTTATCCCTCAGCATGACTTCTTATGGACTGAAAACTGGAAAAGAGTTACCATTTATTATTGTCAAAGGTATCTGCATTAATATAAACGTTTCCTCTCTGCATTTGCACAGAACCCCCTGACTCAGCAGCATGCATTAACTTGCACATACAAATAAGGTTTCTTTTTAGAAATCTGTCCATTTTGCCACCCCCCCCCCCCCCCTTCCATTTCTGTCAAGGTGAAAGCGTGAGGCAAACAGAACAGTGGTGCAGAATCAGTGATACCCTGAAATTATTTATATATATGAAGCCCAAAAATGACAAGAATGTAATGGGATGTTTAGTTAGAGAGTTGTTTTTATAATTAATCATTAAATCACATATTTTTTTTCTGTAATGTGGGATTTCAAGTAGAATATAAGTAACTTAAAACATTTTGTGATTTTTGCTTAAATGTGTCTCAGGAAAATATCAGCTGTACTTGTCCTCAAGCCATAGAAGTTTTCACATATTCTCATTTTCATCAGCAGTATGGTACCTCTCCTTTGCATCTGATTTACATTCTTCTAAAGATTAGTCTAAGAACTGTAGCCAACCCCAGTTCCAAATTTTGGTCCTTTGTACAAAGGTCATTACCCAAGCTATTATATCAGTGACAATTATTCCATATGGTCCATACCTGAAAGTTTATATCCTCTCACATTTCTCTCCATAATTCTGTTAATGTGCTACAGCAGACAACCAGGAACTCACTATTTCATTTTTAGTTCCCTGACTCCATGGATGCTTTACTCCTACTGAATTACATTAATACTGTTACATACATCTGCTTTAATATAAATTTTGCCTCCCATCTGTATTATTCCGCTGCACTTGCATATAACTCATGTCTACTTTATCTTACATTTTTTATTCTGCTTCTCTCCCCCTTCCAAATGGTCATCCTCCCATTTCCCATTTAACTGTTTCAGAAACCATCACATTACTTCTCCCTGAGCATCTTTTGCTTCTGGATATCCAGTCATAGGTGATCTGCCCTTCCCCTCCAAGAAAGTTTCCCTTTCATTCCTCATTCTTTTAGGAAGGACGTGTTCTTTGTTTTGTACCAAGGGTGGAGCCTGGCTTTTCAAAACAGGTGTTCAGGCTCTTCTGATGAAGCTTAAAAAGAACAAAAGGTCAAATTCAACTGCAATGGATAAGATCTTATCTCAAGTAGAAGAATTTGTTCACAAATACTTTTAAGAGAAGAAAAGGTGAAACAAAAGGAAATGTGAAGAAAAGCACCTCTAGATAACTAACTTGCCTTTATCCATGTTTTCTTGCAAGGACAAATCTGAAAGACAAAGTAGAAAAAGGGAAAAAATGTACTACGTACTAAAGTGTTTGACTCTTCCAAGCATGTACAAGTAAAAACTTCTCCATATAACTAAAGGAGAAAATTCTGTCCCCTTAAGAGCCGTTACATTTTTTTTTCAGTTTTGTCTCCCCACTGGAGGAGTTCATGCAAGAAATTCAGTTTACTGAGGGATCATGAGATACTGCTTCAGCTACATGGTATCTGCACTGCTGCTTTACAGCCTGGGAGGACCATTACTTTCACTATTTAATAATGTTTATATTTGCTATCAGTAAGCCAGGTTAAAATAATAGGGACTCTCTTTTGTAGCTGCAGCCGTATTTTGCCTAGCCCAGAACAAATATAATGAAAATAGTTTAAACTAACATAGATCAAATTCATTTGAAAAAGACAGATTTTTAATTACTTTTGATTCTTTGTGGAGTTATCTGCAGGGAGCAGCACCTAGAGAAGTAAGAGAAGCATGTGGAGGTGAATAAAAAAAGTGAAAACTCTTCTACTTGCGTAAGTCCTTTCTTTTAAGTTCTACTTGAGAGATAACAGTTGTGGGGTTTTTTGTTGGTTTTTTTTTTTTTCAGTCCATACTAGTAGACCATGTGCATTTATTTGATTTTTCAGTGTATCATCCAAGAGACCTTGTATTGTCTCACAACTACTGAAGGAAAGACGTTAAGGTAGAATGATAGAAAGCAACTTCTTTTATCCAATTTTGCCACATTTCTGAAAAAATGAAACATTGAGGACTGAACACAATCCAGTCTTTGCAGATCAATGTTCTCTTTAATTTAAAATACCATATTTCCATCAGCTATTAATAAATTAAGACATAACTGTACGCTATACCCCTAGATCATTAGAAGAATGAGAAAAGAAAAAATGAATCTTTAGAAAGCAATGGCATGCATTCAAATTCTTGACTATCCTTTCCCACATGAATAAAATACAAAGTAGGATAATGCAGTTTTTTGTTTAAGTTCCTGTACAACCTTCTTTTATGCTGCTATAAGCTGCAGATTTACATTTATGTAGTATTTGAGAGAATTCCTGATTATTAAACTACTTCACTTTATCAAATACAGAGAAAATGTTGTTTAATTTTAATACGTTCTTGCAGTTAATTAAAGGGACTAAATCTTGAAATCAATTTTTACTTCAAATTTCACCTAACAATATATATACTGAACCTGTAACATCTGCCAGCTGAGATTCTAAGATATGCAATGCAACATCTGGAATGTTAAATAAGTATTTCCACAGTATAAGGAACACATTTTAATAATTATTTTGATCAGGAGTCCAGTGGAGTCTAATGTTAACTGCAGTGATCTCCTTGCCAGTTCTTTAGAGAGCAGGTCCTAGGAGAATACTTAATAAATAAATTAATTAAGCTTATATTAATTACATATTAATCTCACTATCTTTTCTCTCCACCATCTGTCACATGCTGTGTCACAGTTAATCAAGTCACAACTGGTCAACAGAAAATATAAACAGCATTTTTAAGGATTATAAATACTTGGATCATTTCATCATCAATGACATTTATTGTTTTGTTTTGGTTTTTTTCCATGCAGTTTTGTATCACATCAGCTGCTTGTCATAAAGGTGAGGCATGAATTTCCCCTATCTATCCAAATAAAGAAATTTTAGATTTGACATCTAAGAAGACTATTCTCTTAGCTGAACATAAACAGCTCAAGGTAAAGGAGTGTAAATGAAACACAAAATGCCATTCATTTCTTGGCATTGCCACGTATTGATGAAAAATTCCCATTTTTCTTGCTCTCACATATGAAACTCTTCCTATAAATTTTATACCTGCAAAATTTACATTATTTTTGAGCTTCATATTGGAATACCATAATAATCATAGAGAAAGGCAAGTTAGAATCTTGTTTGACAGATTCCACTTGGAAGTGGTGATTCCAAATGCTTTTGGAGCCTGTAAAATATCTGACCCTGTGCACATTTGTAGCTGCAAGTAGCTTTCTGTTTGCTGTTGATGAATATATGTTGAAGACTAAGAGCAAGAAGGCTCCAAACAGACATGCTGTTAAAAAAATCAGGCAGCTTTATAACACCTCCATCCTTATAAAGTCTGATTCTCTTAAAAAAAAAAAGAAATTAAAATTCCCAACACAACCAGCATAATGACTGAAGTTTGCAGCATACCTTAAAGCGAGTAGGTAATTCGATGGGATAATTCACCTTTAAAATCAGAAATTCCATCTCAATTGCCTCTGCTATAATTATATGCCTAGAAGTGCTGCACAGACAGACTAGAGCAAACAAAATCAAAGAACAAATCAGCACAGATCTCAAGGACTAGTGTCAAGGGCGCAGACAGACAGATGCTGAGAGGAGTGCCTGATGCACCTTGCAAAAATATAATAACATCAAGAAGATCTATTGTGGGCTGCACTCTAAACAGGACAAGAAACAATAGTAATTTCATTTTGCATGTGTTCTTGGCCTTTATGTCTGTGCTGATTTAGTCCAAAATTTGGGAGGAGACCTCCAAATGGGGTCCCTCTAGAAAGCACACCCAAGTGGCCCCCTCCCCCAACCGGTTCAGGAAAATGTTTTCTTGGAGAAAAGTGGAAAAAACCTGTTTATTCAACAAGCAAAGCACTGACAAGCCCCACTCCCCGCCCCCCCCCCCCCCCCCCGCCCCCCAAAGAAAAAAAAAACCAACAAAAAACAACAACCAAAAGAATAGCATTAGAAAATAAAACCTCTTGCTATTCCAGAAGAGATGGCAAATTCAGAGAGTCCCTTTCGTAAGGTGTAGCTCAGTCTCTCTCAGTCCCTCCTGCTGGAAAATGCTGTGTCCTGGGCCTCTGTGAGCCACAGGTGTGAGCTCTCAGTGCTCTTCTGGGTTTTCAGTAGAGAGCAGGGCTGATCAGTTCCAAGAAAAATAAAAGCCACAGTCCAGGGACCTTCTCTACCTCAGCTAGCAAAACAAAAACTAACTAAAAGCAAAGGACAGCGCTGACCCGCTGTCTGTGCTGCAGGAAAGCTGAAACTCTTATCTCTGTGTTTTGAAAACAACCGCCTCAGACTTTCCACTGGTTCTCCTTCTCCCACCCTTCACTCTCAGATCTTCTTTTAAAGGTGCAAAACTTATTTCTGGGCTAAACAGATGAATGGGGTTACAATTTAGCATCATAAAGTCACCCCAGGACAATGTCCCAACCTCTTCTGCTAATGTAAGCAGTGGCAGTATAGGGGTTCAGGAAAATATTTGTTTATGAATACATATAGATGTGATACAAATGTGCAATGTTGATTCATTGGCACTGCTCCAGGCATGATTTAGGATCACCACACCAGCATTACTTCAGACTTCCAATATGGCTTTGAGGACAACACAGGCCAGAAACCGTTACACAGTTTCTAGTCAGTTTTATGTGAAATAAGACTGGTTTTATTCTAAGCCAAGAGGGTTTTGTTGCAAGTGCAGTTCTTGGCATGGCATTCCCCCATCTCAGGTATAATTTTCTCAGGATATGTTCAGCCAGACAATCTTTGACCTTTATCTCTAATCACTTATATGTAATATACGTTTGATGGCCTATGAGCTTAAAAAATGTTCAAGGTCACCTACATGAACTTTAAACTTGACAAAATGTATGTGGTCTTTGAAAACAGAATTTGACAGGTTAGAATGATGATTTAACACCATTTGCAAAAGTAACATATTAAAAGCCATATATGGCAGTTCTTGATTATTGTAAATGCTGCATTTGAAGTTCTCATGTTTTCTATTATAGAAAGACCAGCTCCTCAACTGCTAGTGCATGTTAAATGGAGCAGTGTGAATCTGCTTCTTGTAAACAGAATAATATTGTTGAGACTGGAGGACAAAGGTTTGGATCCATAAATCTCATTTTGCTTCTTTAGGTTTCTTAGAATGACCCAGAGTTATGGAAATGCCACAGATTTTCCACTGTCTTGATGCAAAGATTAAAAATGAAAATGATTAATTTGATCAAGTAAAATTTTACATTTCTTTTCATTACCAGTTTAGTTCTGAAGGATTAAATGTTTCCTTCTAAGTATCCTAATAAAGAGTTTTAAAATCAGAATCAGAATTAACATACTGTTGCCATAAATATTTCTTCAATTTGAAACTGCAAAGAGAAATATGTGATAATCATGGCTAAAACACAGTTACATAGTTGGAGGCCTCCTTGAGAAAGAATAGTAAAATCTATCTAAAATAATTTGGATCTTCTGGTTTTACTAAATACTTATATTTCCACGATCTATGCAGCACAAATGATTTTTGCTTGTTACTCACATTTGCACATTTGTACGCACAAGCTGAACAACACTTTTAATTATGTTGATAAATGATCAAACTGAATGCTGAAGAACAGAAATAGAAAAAAAATACATTTGGCAGCATATTGAAATAATAACATTCAAATGGAAAAATACTTCTGGTGGATAAGACAGCCATACTGTCTACTGCTAGGAAAGTGTGAATTATTCTGAGAGAAGAATATTTTTTACTGTTAAAGTCAAAGATTATGTTGCAATAATTATAAGAGTAATGCTGATCGTATTATAATAAGTAAACATAATGAAAATTGATGAGAATTATTAATCAAATTTTATTGTGTAATTAATTTTTTTCAGGAATTCTTAATTCAAAAAGATTTTCTTAATAATAAATTTTGAATTTATATTATATTTTACATTTCAAAGTCACTCTTCAAAAATCAGAAAGGCTGAAAACAGATTTTATATGCAAAGGAAACATATATTTACAGATTAATAAAATAAACAGCAAGGATCAACAAAATCCAGGCTATTGAATTTTTATAATTACCTGAAACTTTCTGCCTAAAACATATTTCTTGGTCTTCAGTACAACTGAGAACACACAAACTTCAAATCCTCCTATTCATTTAAAAATTCAGATTTCAAGTGTCTTAACCATAATCACAAACTGTAAAAGTTTATTTGCAAAGCAAAACATAGAAAAGGTATTGAATACAAAATTACATATTTTGAATCTATGGCCATCCTCTAATACTCACAATTTGCTAGAATAGCTCCACAGAGCATAAGAAGATAATCTAGCAGTCTTCATTCAGTTTATCTAGATATTAATTTTATGTTTCCCTGAGAATATTGCATGCGTTCATTCAAGATCGTACGTCTTTTTCTAATAAATGCTTATTTAATTTTAAAATATTTCTTTTTATTTAAAAGGTTATTTGTTCAAACATTTACAGTTGTCATTGTGGTTTGACTGGCAGAGAAACTGGGATTATGTACGATGCTCTTTGTCAAAATACTGATGTTGTATGAAAAGTTTGCATTTTCTGCTCCTGTCCATCAGATTTCTTTCAAGAGACCTATGTTCTGTGTGTTTTTGAAGAAACAACCAAAAAAAAGGTTCTGAAGGAAATTGTTTGTTTAAAACTGTGATTATAGCTATTTGAAAAATATGCAACAGGTTAAGAACACCAAAAAAACCAGGCACACATGTTCTTACATATAAACCTGTATCTGTGCCTATACGCATGTTTGTGCCTCTGTCTGTGCAACATTAAGATATAGAATGCTGAGGAGAAGAAGAAGCAATTAGGTCTATTGATCTATATGCTCATTAGTGAGCTCCACTGAAGCCTTAAAACTGGTTTATTATGCATCAGGTATTCCTCAGCAATTATTCACAGGAAGACATAAGTGTACTGGTTTGAAAAGCAAAACCAGTGAGACTTCAAGTCAGTAATACAATTTTTAATAAGGAAGAGAAAAAGGAAAAACAAAATACATGTAATAATAAAAATAAAACCACTGACAGAGTCAGAATAGAACCTGATACCCTGTCAGTCAGGGTGCTGGTGCAGTTTTCCTCCAAAGGGTCCAGAGATGATGTGGATAAAAACCTGGTTCTTCCTCTGGAATCCAGTGGAAAAAGGCTGCCTTTGGTGTTCTAAACCTCAGTTTTTATCTAGGTAGGAAAGGTTTGGCTCGTCCTCCTGGCTGGAGCATCTCCCAATGGGATGATGTAATCTTATCAGTTATACAGTAGGACTCAATGACCCATTAACAGAAGATACTTCCCACAGAGATAAGGATGATCACCCTTCTCAGATGGTAATAGAATATGTATCTTGTATTGTAAACCAGGACAATAAGTTTAAGTCAAAAATTTTTTTAAAAAATTAAAACCCCAAACAAACTCAACTAAACAAACCAAAATAAACCAAACAAAGGAAAAAAATAGTGCAAACAAAAAGACAACAAACAAACCTCTCATTTGCTTTGCAGGTAAATGGTCAATTCACAGTTTATTTCTAAGATAATTGTGGTTAGCCAGTAGCTATTGGTAGGCCATGGTGGTGTTCTTTGTTTCATAATATTCAATTTAGCTCAAGTTTGTTGGAGATAAATGTTTTTTACCAGATTTTAAACAAACTGACAAAGCTTTTATTAATAGTAGTCCAAATTGCTATGATTATGGTGCCATAAATTTTGAATTCTGTGGATATTCAGATGAGACCAAGGACTAGGCTTTAGTTCAAGTCTGGCAAATTGTCTAGGAGCTTTTGATCATGCTAGCTTGCTCATATGGGGATTCCAGACATGACACGACATGACACCTGTTCATCTGCTGCTTTTTCAACATAATTCAGTTGCAAAGAGAACATCATGTTCATCACCCTTTGAAAAGCAGAAAACAGGAATTCTTTTTTTTGCCTTCTGGAAGCATAATTTTGTTAAAATAACTTGTGTGATTTCTACCGGGGGTATTTTTAGCTCTGGCTGAAAACTCTTAGCTAACACTATTTCCCAAGTTCTTCCATTTCAGTAAAAATGACAGAATGGTTTCATGAGAAAAAGTTGTGAGTGATTATGCATTAAGGCAGGGTTTATTGGTGAAGTTCTTTGCTTGTTGCTTAGCTTCAGTAGAATTTGTGTCTCCTGTAGAAGGTGCCACCATGCATGGTCAGTTGAGTAAGAGGATGATTATCACAGTTTCTAGCACTAAATAGCTACTTCTCTAAGTCTTGTGGCAGCTGAAAAAGAAGTGAAAGAAATTATATTCTGACCCTTAAGACCTTTTAAAAATTAATTCATATCAGTTGATCTTAAAAAACAACAACAACAACAAAAAATACTCCCCCAAAGTCTTAATTTTCTAACATTTTTATAATGCTTACTACCATTTTCATAGAAGCCAAATTTGAAGAAAAAATAATTTTTTATTTTAGAACACTTAAAATTTATTTCTTTTTGAAAAAGATAATAAAGTGTTGAATTTCAACTGATATCTTGATATCCAAGATATTTGGACATAAAGAGCTTATTTGGTGGCTTTGTATAGAAAGCATCATTGCTTTTTTTTTTTTTTTTCTTTACAGAATGGGTTCACAAGAATTCCTAAACAAATTCTGCTAAAAATACTTCTTAATGATTTTTTTCAATATATTTATTCTTTCTGTAGCCTAGGGCATAGAAAGAGAGTAAGACTAGGGTCCATTCTTAGTCTAATAAAAATTGCATAAATTCAAAGTAACTCAATATGAGCAAATTGTTTCTGTGGTTTTTAGTGAAGCTACTCTGCTCAGGTATTCTTGTAACAGTATCTACAAGTTTTTTGTCTCTTCAAGTGATTGATCCTTGCAGCTGACTCTGGTTCTTCCAAACAATCAGCTACGACACTCAAGACTCCACAGGGAGCTAGGATTACCTATACATAGAAAAAAAAAAAAAAAAAACAAAAACTAAAACAGTAAAGAGATAAAATCTATAAGATGTTTGAAAACAAAGTGTACATAATTTTTAACATTATGTTTTTCTGCTAGCCATTACACTTGAAAAAAATACCTAATGATCCTTTCCTAAGATGTGGCAAATTTATAACTTTGTATGTTGAACTTCTGCTCTGGAAAAATTTCAAGAAAAATAAACATTCTCACCTGTCCCCATTGCTCACAGAAATATGTGCAGAATCCAGCTAAGTCATTTACTTAGCTCATTTATCCTTTTGGAGAAGAATTAATTTTACTGTTTTAGTAGTTTATGTTCTGGAGTACTCTCCTAGATTTCACTTCATGGCTTTCAATGGCAAACCTCAGTAAAGAAAAAAATATGCATAGATATAGATAATTACCCTCAAAAATAGCAATAAGGGGAGAAAAACCCAAAAACCTTTTTTGAAGGTTGTGGTTCTTTAAGAATCCTTGGTTGGCAGCCCCTGAGTAATGAGAAAATGTCCAACTCCATAACTGTAAATTGGATTGAATCAGCTCACAGAGATGCAACATTGGAAGAAGTGCTGATTTCAGTTATTTAACAACAACTAGATGTGTTATTATAAACTAGAAGTTAATCAATTCTGAAAGTAATTATGAAGCACAATTGGGACAAAAAAGCTGACATGAGGGGAGGGAAGTATCTTCTCAAGTGTTGAAGATGGACACAGCACATTATATAACTTTTTTTTAATTGTAAAAGCTTATACCTTAATATAATATCTTTATAATATATAAAATAAAACTTCCTGGTTTACTGAGGAATTTATTAGAAACATGCATTATGAGGATGGTGAGGGAAGTAGCAAATCACAATAAAGATATGCAAAAAACATTCTTGTAACTTTTAAAATGTGCACAGAGCAGATTTAAAAAAAAATGAAAAAAAAAAAAGAAAGATAAATGTTGAAGGTTTGAATTTCCTTTTGTCTTCCTCTAGATCTGCCATCCATCTGCTATTTATTGTCCCGGGAAGATGACCTGCATCATACTTCATAGATACTTCTGTTAGCATTAAGCAACAATTTGTGAAAGGATGAGAAAAAGAATTGTCTTGCTTACTTTCTACACAAGGTAGGTCCATATTTGTCAGTTTTACACTCTTATTTCCTTTAAAAAGGAAAAATGGATTTCCCAGTCTTGTTCTACATTTGAAGGTTTTATTCAATATAGAAATTAAAAAAAAATCATACCCTTGCTAAAACAGATATGCTGGCAAAGAGAACTTTTGGCAGTGCAGCTTAATCTATGTGGTTACTCTACGTTTAACTCATTCAACAGTTATTTAACTAGTACAGAGGTAAACTACATGTTTACCTCAAACTAGGAATGTTAGGAATACCTCATGTGCAGTCAGGTTTTGTAAATGTAGAAAACTTTACCCATGGTCTGAAATTTCCCCTAGACCACAAGGCATGAGACTCTTCTATCATCCTGCACATGCTTCCTACACTATTAATATTTACATGCATTGCTCTTTAATTGCATGTTAGTGTAATCAGTAATAGCAGTTGATAGCAAGTTCAGAGCTTTATAGCAACACTCCTCTGAAGCTGAACAAATTTCGAAGGAGAGATCTATTCTTAAATGAATTGGAAGGAAATCAACCCCAACCCTACACACACTTAAGCACCTGCAGAGCTTAATGATGTGAATGCTCAGAGATCAATAACAAGCAATTAGCATACAGTTAATACTTTCTTCAGTGATTGCAAGGTCAAACTCATGTTTCCCTATTTAAGTAGTAGGAACACCTTAAAGACATGAGATAAAGTGCACTTGAAGACTTAATTTTCATATATATGATAATTTATGACTACAACTAATATTACAATTTAGGAAAACATTAGTGTTTCTCTGACACTTTTATCTCTAGATCAAATGTCACAATAATAGTATATTTGTAAACTACTTAACATCAGTGGAAGGCATTTTGAAATCCTATTCCACAATGTACTTATTTCCCTATATGACAGTAAATCAAGCTCTGGCTAGTATAAAGCAGCTGTATTCCCAATGCAAAAAGAAACCCCAAACAGAGCCAACCAAAAAACACCAACCCCCCAATTTTTCCTGCTTTTGATTGCACCTCCAAATTACTTAACACTTCCTTTAACACTTGTAATGACACCACATTTCCACATTTCACTTTTTTTTGTCCCAAGCCTTAAGCCATCCACACAAGCAGCAGCCGCAAAGACAATCCACGTGGCCTAGAGCATTCGAACAGCTTTTGTTATGAGCTTTTACAGATTCCATAATATCTGTATATTAGAGCAGGTATAAGGAGCAAAATGCCTCATTTACTTCTGTGCACATCCGTACAGGCACCATAAAAGTTCAGCATACAGACCACACTTTCCCATTCTGTGCAAAACATAAGAAAGGAAGGAGGTCCAGTTTGTCTCTAGGCGATGCAAGGAATAAGACAAAACAAAATGTAACCAAGAACCAAGTAGGAAGTTGAGCTGATGACATCTTGGTAGAGAAGAAAAATGGCAACACGCTGGTTTTTGTTCTGGGGAGGCTGAGAGCTGGCTAACTTTTCCTGCACTCAGCAGGATATAATTGTAACATAGCAGAGCAAAATGAACAGCCCATCCGCAAGTGACTTCAAGAAATAGCTTCTTTTTTTTTTTTTTTTGGTCTTTTTTCTGTTCAAGCATTATTCTACTTGGCATTTCTGTGCTTCATTAAATATATTCAGCCCTTTCACCACTCTTTTTTCTTTCTTCAAATGCAGGATTTGAATTAAGACATCAGCTCCTTCTTCATTGCTTGCCAATACTCAAGACAGAAATATTTCACTTGGGACATGATGAAAGCGAGGGTTCATTAGCAAGAAGCATCAATATACTTTTTGTAGCATTAAAAAAAAAACAATCATAAAGGAGAAAGTTGGCTGTATTCTTGACATAAACAAATATATCCTTAACAGTGGAACACATCTAATTTTCATATTGTTTTAGATACATGTGTAATATTTCTTCATTTAGAAATTTTCAAAATCCCCCACAAAACAAAGAGCAGAAAAAAATGATACAGAGTTTTACAGAGTACACACGGCCTAAGTTCAGAATAAACTGATTTAAAAAGCTGAAGCTGCAAAAACTCGTAGAAAGCATATTCACAGAGCTATGGGATGGCAAAAAAACACATATGTTATCAGAATCAGAAATAGTTGTGTGTTGAGAAACTCTGATACTGTCATTGATACACTATCAAAGAAAAATAATCCTAAAATGTTGTATCATTTAAATGACAGAAATAATCATAATTCAGAGAAGTGTTGCACAGGACAGCATCAGAAGTGACTATTTACTTATCTACTAATCTGTGAAATATAGTTTTAAAGATCATGTAGAGGGCTGACTTTGGCTGGCTGCAAGACCCATCTACTCTCCCACACCCCCTTCTTAAGAGAAGAGGGGAAGAAAATGAGGTGGAAAAACTTGTGTTGAGATGAAGTCAATTTAATAAAAAAGGCAAAACCTACACATGGATGCGAAGTAAAAAGATGAATATATTCACTACATTCCACCAGTAGGCAGATGTCCAGCTATTTCCAAGAAAGCAGGACCTCAGTACACATTGTGTGCATGTCCTAGGGAAGCCAAAGTGATAACAACCAACAGCCCCACTTTCTCTTCCTTTCCATCAGCTGTCTTTGCTGAGCACAAGATCATGGGAATGTAAGAAATGTTCCTTTGGTCACATCTGTCCAGACGTGCTGGCTCACAGCCTCTTGCCCACTCCTAGGGGTTGGAAAAAAATCCTTGACATGATGCAATCACTGCTCAGCAGTAGCCAAAACACTGTGTGTTATCAACACCATCCCAGCCACAAAAGCAAAGCACAGAACTATATGTGCTGCTGTGATTAAAAATAATATAAAAATAATTGAAGCCAAGCAGACAACATCAGTCCCAGGAGCACACAAGTGGACAGTGGGACAGCATGATCCAAGGGCTTAAAGCAGATAGATGCAATTGGTGTTGAAGAGCATTGTGCTGATACCCACATGCATATATATGCATATTGTGCTCGGATGCATACCAAAAATTGATAATGTAGTTGCCAAAAAGTAGCAAGCAAAAGGTACCTCCCTGTATTCCTTCTTTCTGCCTTGTCACCAAGAACATGTTTGGACTGGAGAGAAAGTGTGATATTAAGAGCTATCTCACTGCTTGTTTTCTTTTACACAGGAAACACAGCTGTGGCAGCTTTGGTCAAGGCCATCAAAATGAAAATGACCCTTTATCAGTTAAACATGTCCAATGTGAAGATTCAGAAAAAATTCAGTACATTCATTTTTTCTAGGTTTACCTGGAGCCTGAAGAAATATACTAAAGTTTAAAAGACATGAGCAACAAAGATGTCCAAAGTGAATATCCTCCAAAAGATAATCTTGTAGCTTGAATAGGTTGATTTTTTTCCCTCTTGCTTTCAAAGTAAGCTGCCTTCAGGTTTAATCCTTTTGTATCAAAGTGAAAAAACATAGCAGAATATCTTTATGAGAGAATTTTCACACTTGAAGGTGTTATAAGGTGCTTGTTTCAAGATCTGACTGAAAGCTTTTTTCAAACCAAGTTTATTTTAGGCTTGAAATGAACATGGAAATATTTACCACACTGGTTTATCTTCTTGGAAAATGGACATAGTGCTCTCCTTCCCCACCTTCAGGTCTTTGTGGTCTGGGGACTGTGAGTGAGTCTGGGCCATTCTTATACCTCTGCATCTCAAGATCTCTCTTGGTCTTTGACATTGGGAGATAAATAGAAGAAATTCAACTCAACCACTAATCTCAGCATTAGAAGACAAACAGCTGCGAAGACACTTCAACATTTTCTTATAAAGTCTGAGGACCATTCTTCTCTGTACTTGTAGAAGACTTTTCCTTTCCTTTTCAGAGTATCTTTCCTATATCTGTGCAAGCAATTGCCAAGAAACCAAATCATTTAGGAGGTGACTTTCAACATTCCCAAAACACCTTGATCTCAACCCTTCCTGTGGAATTATACATATACAATTCATCTGGTTCACAGCAGATGCTGGGTTCCGGCCTCTGAAAGAGGATGCCTTCTGTCAGGCCAGGCTCTGAAGATGTCAAAGGTCCCTTCTCACCTAAGGAACTGCATAAATGAGCCTTCCCTGTCTGTCCCTTACAACTGTGTGCCTCTTCTTATACTTATCATAAATCAGACGGGGTAGATAAACAGGGCTTCCCATTCCTCTGGATAGGATAGGTGATTCTAGCCCTTCAAAAGTGGTTTCCTGACCTCTGTCCTCTTAGAGCACATGGCAAGTTATCTCCTACTGCTTGTTTTATCAAGAGTCCAGCTGTTATTGCCAGGGAGATCCAAAGGAACAATGTAATGCATCGTTCGACCTGCCCCTCAAACTTGAGTATCCATTAATATCTGCATAGGTAACTTAATATTTCCCTGCAAAAATCCACATACTCTCCTATTCAGAAAATTGGGGGGGATGGGGGGGGAGGGTGTGAGAAAAGCCAAAAGGTAATTTATCCACTGTTTGGGGCACCACAATCTGCCTTACGTCACCCCTAACTTTGATGCCTTCTTTTATTTTCTATAGGTTCTTGCATCTTTTACTTTAAAAATTTTGAGGTGAAGCAGCAGCTTTGTTCTTGTGTTCATATTGCACACAGTGTAGTGGTATCTCAGCACACACAAAAGTTTTGCAGAGGAAAAGAAAATACATAATTCTTATGGAATAAGAAAATGAGCTGAAAATATTATAGGGGTATGAGATCAGTCCTAAAGTCAGGAAGAATTATTTTTATGATAGCTAAGATTTTGAAGAAGGATCAAAACTTTTTGCAAAGTAACTTTTAAATCACTCATGAGATTATATCTATATATTCAACAAACAAAACAAATATTAATATAATTAAGGAGAATCTATCAATAGTAATTTTAGATGAACGGCAGGTTAATATCTAGCTATGTGACCAATGCAAGAGGTTTTAGCCTATGCCACTGCATAGACAGAATTTACATATGCTATACATAATAATATAACCTTAGGAACAGAGAATCAACAAAGAATGTGTTTCTTACTTGAATTCTGGTGTTTTACATTTACTTTTTCAAGTCAATACATGGTCATCTTCTTACAAAAGGCTTTCATGAGAACCTTCTATCCTGTTGTCTCAGTCAGTGATCTTTGTATTCAAGGCAGAAGCTACTCCCTTAAATTAGGACAACTCCCCTACCCAGCACCAATGTATGCACCTTCTTGTGCCAAGGATGAATACATTATGGCAATTATAACTTTTCTATGTTTCCTGACATGTCAGAGCTCACATGCTGTATCCAAAAAGGAACGGAGGAGCAAAGAGGATTACCCCATAGAATACCACTTCCAGTAAAAGTCTCTTTCAACAGGAGGGCTACCCCTTATTTAACCCTTTCTCACTTTGATTTAGCAAATAGGTATTAGACTTTATAGAAACCATACCTGTTTGTACACCACCAGCTATCTCAGTGCCTTAGGCTTCTTCACCTTCTTCAACTTCTTTTTCCTCCATTCCTTTGAGCTTCAATCCCTCTGATCTCAGTTTGGATGAAAATATCTGTTTTTTTCTTCAATATTGTGCCCCTCACAGTGGAGCCTGTTTTAATTTGATTTCTTAAAGCAGCCTGGCTTAACACTGTATCTTCCAAATCTGTTATAGATCTTGCCATAAGGATAGGAGGGGAAAAAAAAAAAAAAAAGGTTGTTCAAATTCCCTTTCTAGTTCCCTTTCTCTTTACTCTTCTCCTTGTTCACCTGTCAGATCTCTGTCCTCTTTACGACTGTAGTTGTGTTAATGCTTACTGCTGGGTTTCCAAGCCGCCCTCTCTTACACCGAGTTTATGTCAATGGCCTTAGATCCCCAAAACCAGTGTCTCTGCTTTCCTAACCTGTTAGTTGTTTCAAATACCACCTCCTTCAGATCACCACTTGTCTGTGGGTGCTTGAATTACACATCCTGAATATATTCCTTGTTTCTATAATTAACACTGGAATGTTAGGATATTTACAAAACTAGCCATGTTTCCTTCTCTATAATTTTGATGAAATAATTAGGGCAAAATAAAAGCAATATTTATTTATATTCATTTGAGTATTTAATCCTGGTACATTTTTTTACTTAACATGTTTAGCATGTTTTTGCTAAATGCAGAACGACTGGGCAGTGAATAACAAAAGCAACAAAAATAAGTTTAAAGAGTAATTTCATCTTAGTTCCCAATTTAGAGGTAAACTACATTTCATTACTTCCAACACTTTCATAACTCATTTTCTAGCCCAGATGTTGGCTTCCATAATCCTGAGAAAAGCACATTCTGCTACTCGAGCAATGCCTTCCTGTTTTATATGATTTTTTTACAGGTTTCATAGACAAGTATCCACAAAATATCAGCACAGAGTCTAGCTTAAATAATTGTCTTTGTGCAAGCACCAAAAAGTGATCAGACACATTTAATTGGATCTGGATTTTTCAAAGGCATAGGGCAGCTCACACCTTCTTCAAGGCGCTGGATGCAGGACGTACAGAACTCAGGTCTCACAGCTGATACACATTGCAGCTGTAGGCATACCAGCTGGATATGTTCAGTGAAGATAAAATTTTGCTTTTAATTTAGAAAAATACACAATTTGGAATTAAAAATATTACAAAGCTACATTTTTTTATTTTTTTTTCCCTTGCCACATATATTGAGCTAGTAGACAGTTTATGTCTCTCCTCTGTAGCCTCATTTTTCCACTGGTGCTTAGTTTAAATTTTGGTTTGACAAAGAATTTAGATTGTTCCTTCCATTTTATTATGATATTGATTTGGACAATAGAAATTAATTTCTCCATGCGCTGAAAGATAAGCCTTGTACTTAGGAGATAATACCACAGTAGCAAAGATAACTTTGTGGTTCAGTAACTCAACAATGTTTTAAAAGATCTTGATTCTGTCTCTAACTCTGACACAACCTTAATATATAATGGTGCACTGTGTGTCTCTGAGCTCGTATCAGTTTCTGAGCTGTACATATATTTAATTTTCAGTTTGGATAATTTCCCTGAGATTTTTGAAAGTGTGTACATGTATAACACTATGCAAATGCAAGTTTGAGAGATCTGGATAAGATTTTGTTTTGTATTAGCACATGGGGATAAAGATCCCATTGTAGCTTATATGCATTAAAGTATTTTTAAATATATGTACTACTTTGATCTCAATTCTGTGTTAATAAATGTTGGTTATTTGTTTAATATCAATGCTAAAAGCACACTTTTAACATTATAGCAAATAAAAAATAAAAAATCTGGAAACTCCACATCTCTCCAGTGCCTCGCTATCCTTATGATCAAAACATTTGTCATCATTTACTTTAATGTCATTTCTGCGCCCTAAATTGTATCCCAACAGTCCTGTGAACAGAGAAACTTTTATTTTTGTCCTCTCTACCCCATGCCCCCTCTTCCTTCAAACCTTAACCATGTTTAAGTTTTATCCACTCTGTGACAAACTATTGAGCTGGGTACACTTTAATTCTTTACAATACTTGTAGGTTTAATCCAAACTAATTCTTAGACAGAAAAAAAAATCACCATCACTGCCAAAGAAAACCAAAACAACCCTACCAAAGAACTTGTCTAAAACAAGAAAAACAAAAAATCCAGAAAACCTTTGTAGATCTAGTCATACATTGCTATCAATTATTAAAATACATTTATATGTAATTAAGTATTGCTATTGCCAAAAGCAAATATATTTTGAAGACACTTGAGTCTTGAGAGAGCTGCTCTTCAGACTCTGCAATTCTGATCTAAAGAGGATTTCTTTTCTTATTTTGGATTTGCTATTTTCAATATGCCCTTTAGGATTTACTCTTATTTTTCCAGTGTTTCATTCTGGTGAAAGAAAGCACGTAGACTCTGGGATTTACCAAATCATCATACACAGAATATGAACTGCAAGTGACAAGTAATACATACTATTACTTCTGTGCTTAAGATTAAGCTCTCTTGAAAGTTTTTAACAAGGCAGAAGTGATTGGTCTTCCACTTGGTTTCTTAGTGAAATATCTTGACAAATATATTTAAAAATCAGGTATTTTAGGGAATTTTTCTCATTTATGCTGTGTTCACACAAACAAAATGCACCATTTAAATACCACTTTTTGAACCTTCTAAAAGACACAAGTGTGATTTCTTGGTCAGTAATGCAACTTCTCAAACAATGTTTTATTTTATCAAGTTCCACTTCTATTAAACAAAATACACTGTAACTATATTTATCAGTTTAATTTTCTAGAAATTGGAAGTTTCATGTGCACATGTTGAAAGTTATAAGGATATGGATACATATGTATGTTCAAGTCTTATGTGCTTAAAAACTGTTTTGTTCATAAAGAGATAACCAATATATTTTTATTCTTACAATAATAATAGTTATATATTAATAATATATGTAATAATAATAATAAAAATAAAATATAGTGTTTATTATGGCAGTAATATACTGAATGTATGTGTACTCAGCATATCATTACATGGGTGGGGGAGATAGTGCAAGGCAGGTGTATCACTAAACTAATGTAGCTAATGAAAGTACTATGGGTAAATACCTCAGCCAACATTCCTCTGCAATGTTTGTGTAACAGGAAACATTCTGATTTGGAAGTTTAAGTGCCCAAGAGGAATCATCATAAATTTATCTCCTGGCTGAGACAGAAAAGAAACACAAAGGCAAGTGGAGGACTAAATCTGGTTTGAGCCATCGTTGCAGGAGTTGGAACAAAAGTCTCAGTCAATCTTCTCCAAACTATTGCAAACGGTATAATCATGAAAATGCAGCAAGTTATCAATAGTGAGGACCTGAAGTCAATTTATGTGAGATGTTGTCTAGTTTATATTCAATGTATAATCATAAAATGTTAAAGCTCAGACACTTATCTGCAAATTGTGATCAATCAAATAATTGTTCTTTCAAAATTTTATGTCTCATATAATGCCTCTTTATGTCTCTTTGCCTAATAAAGAACAATTTTGCTTATCATCTGCCAGTTTTTCCCATGATCTTATTTATGTGATTAATTTGAAATGTTTAAAGGGACATCACTACTTCTGACGTAGCTGTTCCATCATCAAATGGCCCAGTCAGGGGGTGAGGGAAAGATGCTACACTATCAGTCACTTCCACAGCCAACTACTTATTGTTAAAACATGATTGTCTACAGTTAGATTCATAAAACTGTGTGACACACATTCAGCTACAGACTGAATTTCAAGTATAATAGAAAACTGCTGTTTCTGCAGATTTCAACAGGATGTACAGAGAGAGCAGTCCTTTATCTACAGCAGTTTACAACTTTAAAGGGAGTGAAGAAGATTACCAGAAAGGATGGTAGCCTGATGTGGAACACATTAACACAGATTGAAAAGCTTACCTTGGGCACAAAACTGACTTAACTTGGATGCTGAGGACAAAGACAGGCCAGGATGTGTTTTGAAAAACATCTGAGCACCAGTAACAAAAAGACAAATATATTCAGAAAGAAAAACACGCAGAAGTAGAAAGAATATAATGAAAGAATTTTTTTTTTTTTTAATGTCATTCCTACTGAAAGCAGTAGACCAGACTGGCCGGAGAAGGTTTGGGGTCTCCCTGACTGGAGGTATTCAAGAAGTGTCACGACACAATCCTGTGCCATGTGCTCTGTGATGGCCCTGTTAGAGCAGGGAGGTTGGACCAGAAGACCCATTGAGGTCTTTTCCAACCTCACCCATTTTGTGATTCTGTAATGATTTTTGGTGTCCTGTGCTCTACATGCTTATGCAAGCATTTTGTAGAGATACAGGAGTGTTTGCTGAAGGAAGTCACCACAGTCTGGCAATTTTGCTGCATAGTTTTACTTGTGTATAAATTATTATTTTGGCCTCTGTTCTCCAAACACCTCTTTTTTCCAATGAAGTCCTTCAGTGTTTTGCCAGGATGGTCAATTTTTTTCTTTTGGTTATCAACTACATACCTGTCTCAAAATTGATACTTGCAATGATGTTTTTAGAGGAACTGTTCAGTCCAGCTGCTAGAATTTCAGTGGTTGCATGTCTCTGAAACTTTTTTTTTTTACTTTTAAAAGTCCATCTGAGTTCAAGGATTCATGTTTTAACTGATTTGATGACATTTTAGTGCCTTATCTTAATTTTCTGATGATATGTCAGTAAACAGAGAAATTCTTAAAAAGAAAATCAAATTTCATAATAAAAAAAAAAGATCCGGAGTGTCAAGCTGATATCTACATTTATAAACAATATCAGTCTCTGATTGTCTTACAAGTTTTGCTCTGTGAATTTTGAGACTACCAGTTTATACTCCTAGTCTATATGCAAAAGCTATTTCTGTTGCCTTTGAATCTTGTCAAATTTCAGCAGATAAAAATATCAGTATACTTAAGATTTAGAGGGTAGTTCCTATTTTTACCTGGCTGATAAACAAGAAAAAATGCTATTTCTGCATGATGTCTTTAACAAAACAAAATACAAAACAAAACAAACAAGTAAAATCAAACAAAACAAAAGCACAAAATCAAAACAAACCAAAAAAATGGGGAAAATGAAACAGAAAAACCCACCAAGTAAGCCCAAAACAAAGCAAACAATTCAAGACCTTCTATCTGAATATTATGAAAGAATTCTAGTCTCTACTTGACCACTTTAAATATATTAATATAGGTAGATACAAAAGTGATATGTTACTTAATTAAATGGTGGACATAGTGCTGAGCATCATCACTGAAGAAAGCCACAAGCTCAAGTAATCAGATTTGCTGGGCAACAGAAGGAGAGCAAAAAGAGGATTCTAATAATTTAGTCCTAGCATACAATCTAAAAAGTTTACTTCTGTATTTCTGTGTTCAGTTTTCTTTCAGAAACACACTTAAGGTTTTGTCAGTGATTTTCATAACTCTTTGGTAGCACTTTTCTGATAGCAGAGTCTGGGAGAGGGAGGAAAACTGCTGTCTACAGTGTTGGCAATAGTTTCAGAAAGCACAGAAACATTTACACTTCCAGTTAGTTCAGCAAAAGTTCAAAAAGTGCAATGGAGTAAAATAAATTTTTCTGAAGGGGGTAAATCCTGGCATCACTGGACTGTGCAGGAACATATTGGCTCACTGGCCAGTGTAGTCATGGAACAGACATTTCAAATATGACAACCAGAACCATCACATCTAGGGATTTAGGGTCACTGAAAACTGTTCTCATTTAACAAATGGACCACTCAGAGCTTGAGTTTTCCTTTTTACTAAGCCATGTGACTTTGCTGCAGTTCTTGGTTACAGCTTTCACATTTCACAATTGCCCACACCTGCAGCTCCTTTCACTTGGAGATGGAGGGTCTCTTACATATCAGGAGAATCAACTCTATTTTAATTCCTTAGAAGGTATCTCGGTATATTAGTAGAACTTTTTGATCTTGCATGTTAACACATGAATATATCATTACTACTCATTCATATGGGAAGGAAAAAAGCTCTGTAATTCAGATTAGTTTTTTTTAAATTAACATCTCTGACAGTAAATTTAACTTCACCTGTGGCAAAAACATCTAATATTTTATATTAAAACTAAGGGATTTGGAACTTCTGGTTTAGATTCCTTATAGACTTTTGCTCTTTCAGCAGTCAGAGAAATTTTCATTTAAAGATTTATTTCAATTAACCCTCTCTCATTTCATTAGATAGCACATCAATAAATGATGTTTTGGTATCAATTTATTGACAGTGACTCAGAAAACTCACTGTATAAGAGTAATTGTGGCTCTAGATCTTCTGAGACAGTTAAAGGAGGAAAAAGATTCTCCATGTTAACTAATATTAAATTACTGTGTCAGTAGTGCTTATAATTTATGTAGAAACCAGTGAATAATTTCATTAAAAAACTGTTTCTACATAATTTAACAATTTTTCATAATATGTTTATGCAGAGTTGCAAACAAAGCTTTATAGTTTGAACTTGTTTTTCCATTTTACTCTAGTGAGGACTCCAGACTTAAGTTGACCCTAGAGAGCTCAGTCTGAGTGACTGGATATGGAATTTTCTGTACCCACACACCTACAAAGGCTGAGCTATCCAGCAGTCAATTTAGCCATGTAAATTCCAATTAATGGCTTCTTCAGGGCAGTTTTTTTGAAGCATGCAATATTTGACATCTACATTGCTTCATTCACTGGTATGAGGCAATTTTCTTCAGCATAAACTGTTTGACTGGAGTGTTCACACATATTCAGAAAGAGATTACCCCAGAATACTGAAGTAACCATAAGCCTTAGCTTTATATTATATCCACATAAGAAATTTTCATGGTCCCAAGAATTAGTCCTAAAGAGATAAATGCAGCTGAGTATTGAATGATAAATATTTCAGACAAAACAGCTTACTGTGCTGATGAATATATTGTATTATGATAGACTGATATAAATTTTAATTCTGAAATTACCATTTTAGAACCTTAATTGTAAAACATTTCTTTCATGCTTGCTTAATGATCACTGTATTAGCCTCAACAAACGCCCCCTTCATAATAATTTCCTGTAGCCACACATAAGGTGATGAAGTGAAATGACCTAAAAGGCAAGTTAAATAGCAAAAGCAGATTTGTTCCAGTATAATTTTACTTAGTTACCCCTGTACCACAGCTATCAACTGTGGTGACCAGTTAAAGTTAGTTTTGCTTGAATTTGTGCATTTGGGATCAATATTATAACTTCCCTGCAGGCATTCTTATCCCTTCTTCATGTGGCATAAACCCATGTGTGGGTTCCCTTTTCCCAGAAATTTTTGTTGTCTCATCTGCCCCTTTCATGCCAGCATGTTTTCCTCAAGGCAGTCACATGGAAGCTCTGCTCCTGATAACTGGGATTCTTAAATCACCATGATTTCATTTTGCGTACACAGCACTGCACATACATCACACCTCCTCTTGAGAACCTTCATAAAGGAATACAAAATTCACACTAGTCTTAAAAAAAACAAAAGCAAACAAAAAGCAACATATATTAAATATGCTTAAAATGATAAAAAAAAGATTAAAGACTAAATGTGATTAAAATCAGTAATTTTTTAAACCTTCTTTGATTGCTTAGTGCCTCATTTCCCCACGGGTGCAATGAATTAATACTTGGTCTCTTCCAAGTCTAATTCTTCATATATTGAAGTATCTTGAACCTTTCTGAGAATTTATTCTTTTGGGCTTCATTGAGTTTATCAAATTTACATTAAAGAAATGTTTGTTGGATCTTATTGGTAATATATGTGGGAGTCTGGCCTCATAACTCCTGTTTCAGAGAGCCAGGGCATAAAACTGATAATGCTCTCATCTTACTTCAGTACTTCAAAATTCTGTGTAGAACGTTTAATGCATTCAAGACTGAAAGCATTAAATAAAACTGGATCTAATCAATCAGATTTTTTCTACAAAATGTATGTATTTATAAGTTATTTACTGATGTAAAGTGTTGCTCCCTGGGTAGGAGGAGGGTGGGGTAACAAATAGCAGCAAGCATCTATCAATTATATATTTCATTCTCATGTCAAGGGGCTTGTAATTCATATGTTAGCTGCAGGAAATGGAAGGAGCAGTGCCAAAACCTTGTGTAGTTACTCTTTGTGTGCTTATATGGTTGTAAAAAGCTCAGTAGGAGTAAATTTTACATTCAATAGATTTTAACTATAATTACATATCCAAAATATATATGCGGATTGGATTTTATTAATTTTTATTTTATTGTTGAGGTAACTTAGACAAACACTTAAATGGGAAAAATACGTATTTTTCCTTTCCTCAACATCACTACTTTGAAGTATATAAAAAGGAAGCTCAATCACCTGGTTTTTAGTGACTGAAAATTTTTGCCTTTAAGTTACTTTTAATGTATATGACAAAATTTGTAGAACCCAAATTTCATGATACCATATGTGAAAGAATAGTAAAAAAATGTATTTCTTGCTTTACCAGAGAAGTGAAATCTAATGGTTATCAAAGAACCTGTTGGATGATTTTCAGAAAAGTGTTAACCCCAATGTGAAAAATATACTTTTTTCTTAATTAAAAGCAACCATAAAAATGAGAAAATATTGATAAATCTGAGAACATATTTTTTGCTAAAATGCTAAAATATAAGCTTTTAATGAGATTTAATTAGCCAAAGACAGTACAAATCCAGAGCTCTTTGAAGGTATTTCAGCTTCTTCCTGAAATCTCCAACTGTAATGTTCCTCATGATTGAAACCACTTGCTTGTGCATACAGCCATGCTGCATACTTGTTCTCTAACTTACCAGATTTGAAATTGTTTCGCTCTCTAGTGTTATGAAATAAAAATATCTCAAGCAATAGTGACTGATGAGCCCTGTCACAGATATTATCTGTAGTGTCTGACTGGGAGATTAGAATATATGAACATACGTAGCTGCAAATTATAATTTATTAATTAATCTTAATTCTCTTACTATTGGCACATACAGACTATCATTACTTCTACTTGTTAGAGTTTAACATGAGTTTACCTTTGAGCACTTGTTCTGATACAACTGTTAAGCACTAGATTTTGCATGTGCAAGTGCCAACACTCAATTAAAAGTCTGGCAGGGCTTTTTAGTCAGTTTTTAAATCATATTGAAAGTAAAACAACATACACAAATGTCACACTAACACTACTTGATAATGTATCATACACTACAGACAGCAACCAAGCATATCATGCACAACATTTAATTATTTAAACAGATATATCAGAATAGATGTACCTCATTTCCACCAATGCCTTGTCTCAAGATAAAAGGCTAAATTAAAATCACACTGATTGCTCAAGAACAAAGAGCAAAGAAGGAACTTGAAAAATTACAAATACTAAACAGTACTAATTTCAAATCTTTCTATGACTCCAAAATGGTGGAATACATTTATTTTAAGCTTTCCAAGATATTCCACTTGGCACAATGAAGCAATTAGAGAAATCTTCACATTAAAGGAAATTTTAGGGAAACCATCTGTAATGGAGGCTGTAAGGGAGAACTGAATAATCATCTCAGTTATGAACTCCAGTATTGCTGAAACTATTCTGCTTGAGGAGTTTGCTTATCAAATAGTCAAACCAAAACAGCATGGGGACACAGATATTTGATGTAGCATTTCTTGCCAAACTGTTAATTTTCTGCAGAGTCTCTAGTTCCTTCTATTTGAGACTCAGCGAAGGACATAGTGAATCTTCCGTCAGCTCTTGAATTTTTTGCTGTTGCCAGAACTGGTTCATAAATGATTGTGCTGCTGTCAATGCTTAAAAGTCTGAAAACTTTGATAGAAAAATTCAGAAGGAGTGTAAAGGTCTGTGCAAATTTGGTTAGACAATGAAATTGGAAATTAGAGAAATCTAGGATTCTTTTTTACTAGTATTTTTGTTGTTACTACTCTGAAATGGAAAAATAGGAATCATGTATGCTGATTCAGCTAGACAGGATTCCAATTTTAAGGTGCCTAAGTCTTAGTCACTGTGCATCATTTTTCATGTAAGTCCCAAGTTTAGATAATACCTCCAAGAATCCACCAGCTTTCCAGTATACAGCATGGATATTTTGGACTGCCTGGTTTCTGTAGGTGGTCAGCTTTCAAAATGTTAGCAATAAATTAAATAGATGATAACAACTTACAAGAGGATTTCAAATGCTAACACAATTTTCATTGTATAAATGTACTTGCTGAATTCACCAGGCAGTTTTCTGAGGTGGGCAGACTGAAGAAGATTATTACTAAATGTAACACACATCTTCCTCAAAACATTCCTCAAACTTACCTCGATACAGTGAATAAGTACATCATTCTAACCTTGTAACCTTCCAAAGTATATCTTTCTGGCAACTAAATTCTTCATAGCACAGTATTCATATCCCAAATCCAGTGATTAATATATATGCTAACAGCAAATGCACTTTTATGCTCCATGTAGCAAATAGTTCTGAATTTTATTTTAAAAAGTATCATCAACTGAAGTTTTGTAATTCCACACTTGTTACAGCCAGAACAGCATGTAGCCTTCTCTCTTTTTTCTCATTATTACCTTTCTGAGTTGCTGATGCACAAAGAGACCACTGATCTGTCTCCTCCCCATTATTTTCAGCTCGGCAACTTCCTGTCTCAAACTGCTGCGTAAAGCTGCTGTATGATGTCAGACAGCTGGTCTTCACCTGACAGAAGATGACCCCAAGCCTCTTGCCTTCTGTATATGGACTTTGCATTTACAAAGCTTGTATAAGCTGACTTATCTGGACCTCTAAGACTTAAGTAGGGCATCTCTCTGTCAGAATTAAACATAACAGGTAAAATGATGTTGTGCTGGTTTTGTCTGGAATAGTTATCTTCCTTCTTTGTACCTGGTATGGGGCCATGTTTGGGATTTGTGCTGGAAAAAAATGTTGATAACTCAGAGATGTTTTCATTATTGCTGAGCAGTGTTTGAACAGAACCAGACTTTTCTGCTTCTCACCCCACACCACCATCAAGGAGGAGCAAGGAGTTGCAATGTGACAGCAGGACAGCTGACCCCAAAGGGATATTCCATACTCTGTGGCACCATGCTCAGCATATAAACCGGGGAGAAACATGGCCAGCAGCTGCTGCTTGGGAACTGGCTGAATGTAAGTCAGCAAGTATTTGTAAGCATTTGTATTGTGTATCTCTCATTTTGTATATTCTAATTCTTCCATTATCACTATCACTACAATTTTTTTCCTCCCTCTTCTACTGCACTAAACTGTCTTTATCTGAACCCATGAGTGTTCTCATTTTTACACTTCCTATTTTCCCCCTCATGCCACTGGGAGGGAGTGAGTGAGTGATGGCTGGAGTGAAGCCACAACAGATGTACTGGTGTCTCTAAAAATTAATATCTTTCAAATAAAAGAAAAATAAGGATCTAAGGATCTCTGTAGAATCACAAGATCAGAGTGAAATGCTGCCATCAAAACCCAGCTAACATAGAAATGTCCACTGCTTGCATTTCAATATGAGCCACGTAAAAGTTTATTTGTTGCAGTTGACTGTAGCCTAGAATATGTACCTGGGACAGAGGTGGGCTGGATTTTATATTTTGAGAGGGTAAAATGTTTATTGGACTGTATTTATATTAACACTGCAAGTGACAATATTAACACTGCAAGTGACATTTGGTTTACAAATACTAGGAGAGGGCTGAGTGCTGAGTGTGTAATCTTTTGGTGAGATTACACAAAAGCTTGGGGGTATTTTGCTGTTTTCTGATTGCAGTGCTACCCTGGCACCTTTGAACAGTAGTACCTAAGCAGTAATGTATGATAACCGTTTCTAAAAGAGGCTCTACAGATGTGGGTGATTTGAATTTGATTTTTTCTTTTTTGGTGGACTAGGAAATATGTAAAACATTACTCTCAGTCAGCTATAGATTATTGCCCTATCTTCTAGTTTCCGTGTTAGACAGTATCCTTATGGCACCAGCTATTGTGGTGTCAGTTATTGCTCCTACAAAAAAAAATCATTCTAAACTAAAATTAAAAATTAGTATCAATAAGAAAAAATCTCCAAATTGTATTGTCTAAATCTCTAGACTGGGAAAGCAAGAGTCACTGAAAGTTATTGTCCTTCATTTAGAATTTACTTAGCTAAATAAGATAGCATTTTTATTTTAAATTTAACTGTTTATGTAAGCAGAAGTTTGGAAACCTGGCTATCACTTACTATCTCTCTGGGTAGATCTAGAGTACATTTTTCTCAGCAGGTCAAATAAGCCAGCACAGATATGTGTGCTTTTATTTCCCAAGCTAGTGACAATCTAAACCAGCCACCCCCAGATTCCTTCCAAAGAAGGTAAAGCAAATTTACTCTGTAAAATAATTCCAAAGAACTTTCTTTGATATTATTACCACAAATAGCAAAAGGTGAGCAGTCCAAAATTAAAATGTTACTTAATGTTTACTTCATGGTATGCCTTCATTAGGATATAAAAGTAAGAGGGTGGTAGGTAACTCCAGCAGGCACTACCCCTCCCCACACTCCAGCCCTTCTGAAATCCATTCCAGTGCTTAGAAGTCTGTTGTTTGATTTTGCAGGAGGGGGGAGGTGAAGGATAATTGAAAGGGGACAGCTCTTCTTACCAAGAAGAAAATGTGACCAAAATACAGACAGCAATGGGTACCAAAGATTCATTCAAAACAAGGTGTTGTGGAAGGCGAAAAGGAGCAAATATATTCCATGCCTGCATATAGAATGAGTTATCGTCCATAACTCTGCCAAATACTTTTATTGCAGGTATGATTGATGCTAACTAAAACACAATTTTTGTGCCACTGCTTTTATCTGTTCACAAAATTTAAATTTAATTATAATATTAAGATGGGAAATGTCTTTGTGCTATTACTCCAGCCAGAGAAGTTGAAGGATAGATCAGAACTAATGTAATTGTCACGGTGGGTTTTTTCCAGCTGTTTTACAACTCACATCATGCACAGATCAAAGTGTTAAGAAGAATATTGAGTTCAACTTAGTATATTTTGCAGATGCTGAAACAGAGGCAATATGATTCTCCTCACACTGTGAAGCAGTCCAACAAGGCAGAAATGTTCACTGCATCAGTCCAGCACCCGAGTCCTAGGGTCACAAGAGCTCAAGATGTAGCATGGCTGACAAGGTAGAAACTGGCCTTTCAGTCAGGCCTTGAAAACGCCAGGGCTCAACAATGGTGCTGCATTCAGCTCCCCAGAGCCTCTGCTGTGCATCAGACTGAAACACACGTGGGGCACCTGCCAGGGTGAAGGGAACCAGAGACAGGAGGCACACAGTTTGTGCAATGGCTAAGCCAAGCACATCCACAGCCAGAGCTAAAGGAGCGGCAAGGCAACAGTGGGAGACATGAACGCTCACCCAGGATAAAACACTGAGCTGGCCTAAGTGATAAGTGGGACACAAATGTAGTGAGAACACAGGACTAAGGGCCTGTTCCTGGCACTAAGGACTATGACAATTATGAAGTGTCAGATGTTAACAGACCAGAGTGCACATTTGCATATAGTACAGACACACTTTCTGCTTCGTTTACAAATGCAGGGAATTGCACTTAAAGCAATGTCTTCCAAATTGCCTTAGGTTAACATCAAGTATCACATACACAATAACATTTCTGAGGGCAGTGCTGAAACCACTTTGAAAGTTTGTTGATCCATATACAGATAATTCAAGCAAATCCATTGAAGTTTAGGCACTTGCCTTCTTTTCTGCTTAGTGGGTACCAGTACCACCATATATGATTCAAAGGTCATTTACTACTCTCGGAGTAGCTGATTATTCCTCTGCTATTATTCTCCTGAAAGTGTTTTGGTTAGTTTGACTGCACATCACTAGTCTACCTAGATGCTGATACTGATTTTACTCTGATCTTAACAATAAATAGAAACTCTTTTTAACGGTGTCTGTAACACATGTGCATCAAGTGAAACATCTTGACATATTCCACTAGTGACATTTACATATTCATTTCATCAAAGTGCATTGAATACACACCATTTAGGACCGCCCTCCCCCCCCCCCGAAAATGATAAGAATCTAGCCAGAAGGTTTGATGTGTTGCTTATCAGCATCCTGAATTATAGCATAGTTAACCATGTCTTTAATTTCCTGAAGTTTTACATGTTGTACTTCTCTGGCATGAATTGTCACAGGGTCTAGAGACATTTCAAAGACACATTTATTATATTAGCTCTTAATTTAATTCTATTATAAAACCAGACTGCAGAACACAGTCATTCCACTTAAACATCCAACCCATGCATATGCCTGCAGACACTTTCAGTTACTCGTCTAAAATCTTTAGAGCTTGCTGACTAAATTTCAAACTTGGCAAAGAAGTTCTGATCTTGGACATAATCAGCTCATTGTTCCAGTTAGAATAACACCACACACACACACACACACATACACACACACAAATGAAAGTTTTAAATTCATCTTGAGGCTGTATAATTGCTAGATCTGATGGGGTAGGAACACATGGCAGAAAGTGAGTAAAGAACCAGGACTGCCTCTTTTGGCATGCTCTGCAGTTAGAATGTTTTAGGCATAATATAATGTGAAACTGTGTCTCAGTTAAAATATCAATCAAGAGACAGAAATTTGTAGAAAATCTGGCTTCATTAGTTCATTAGCTTCTCACAGAACCCCTTGTTTACACTGAACACATATTGTAGGCATCAAGAAGTATTTGCAGCAAATCATCTGTTTCTAAAAGCTGAGGATCTGCTGTGACTGCACCACCCTTCCCTTCCTCCATCATGTGTCTATAAATGCAACTGCACTCTTGTACATTTAGCTTCAAGTGATCCAGAGAGATTATATCCACAGAACAAGCAAGAGAGCAAACACAAAGGGAAAGGCTATCAGGGATTATTATTACTCATATCTACTATGAAGGGAATATACTGAGCTCTGGATGCAATTTCTGTGAATAGCAAAATTCAAATTAAATTGATTTCATTATTTATGTTTGTAAATCTCTAGCCATGGAGAAGGAAGGAAATATGTAAGGAAATTATAGCTATCAGTCTGTACAACTCAGTCAGCTGTCTTCTCTCTTGATGAGATTACAACAACTGGATTTTACATCTGAAAGTGTTAGGAAAATTCAAAACCCAAAGAGTAATTTCAGTCCAGCAGCCTATTACTGTGCTTTGTCTGCTGCTCCCTAAATGAAACTTGTATTATTTGTTTCAGAATAACTGATCTGTTAAACACTGAAAACTTTAAATGCAGAAAGGAGGCAAATATAAACATATAATCTGTTTACAGTCATTAAAATTCTTTTCTATTTAAGATGACAGGACAGCTTGAAATACTAATTTTCATGAAGACTACCACCACAATGTGGCAAAGGCAGAGGCCACATCTGAAATTGATGACCTATTGTGGCAGTCACTGTATGAGCACACAAAAGAATTAACTCAAAAGTTACCATCTAATTCTTCTGCTCATGTGAGGACAAGGGGATTTTAAATCAATAGCTATGTACAGCAGCAACAATGATCTCTTAAGACACCTCATTTTGAATCACTGGAGCTTGTAGATCAGCAACACGATTTGGATGATGAAACCAGAGGCAGTTCAAGCTCATATATTCCTGAGTTTGTCAGTTCATCTCATAATAGATATGACTTCATGAGTTTGAGGATTTTTGTTACAGTTACTATCCTGATCCCTTTCATGATTAGTATTTTATGTTCTTTGCACTGCTTTGCAGATCTGGTATCAAGTTTCCCAAGAGGACTTAAATCAATCTCTTCCCAGTGTCCCATGAACTGTGGTTTGCATTGCTGACCAGTCTTTTAGAGCAAGGAAGGAGGGAGCTTTTCTTGGCCCTCTGTCCCTGAAAAACTCATCCTTCAGCCAGTTCCTTGTGCAGAAGCTCAGCATATTATGTAATGTATCTATGGTCACGTCAAATGTTAAGTATGCTGAAGTACAGGCTTCAATTTGCAAGTTGTGCCTGGCTGCAGTCCCAGATTTAAGCCCTCTAAAGAGGCACCTAGGATGCCTTCAAACAGAAGAGGTGGTTTCCTTAGTAACTGTGACCAGTGAAAGAAAATGTGCCTAACAGAAAAGCATATGTTGGGCTTCTGAGAAAGACAACCATCTCCCACAGTTGAAATATTTTCCCTCTGTGGTCTAGGGAGTACTGGGTAGGGATACGCTTATAAATCTCTCTGTGTCCCTGATTCTCCCCCCCCATATCTCTCTCTCTCTCTCTCTCTCTCTCTCTCTCTCTCTCTCTCTCTGGATATGAATATTTAGACACCAAACCAATAAGCTCAAGACCCTCTCATTATATGAATCTTTTGCATGTTTCAATTATAAACATGGGTCCTTGGGAAGGAGCAGAAACAAAGGAGCCTCATTTATTCTCAGCTAGTTGTTCCTTTTCTGGAGCCACTTGACAATTAAATGGAAGCCACTTGAATTAAGAAATTTGCAGCACTGCTCCCTCTTAAGCAAATGCAATCAATCTCTCCATAGCTCTTTAGTTAAAAGAAGTCAGTGTTTAATGCAAACTGCCTTTGTCTTTGCATTTTGTGCATAAATTTCTGGTTAATAGAAAAGGTTAAGTACCTTTCCACTAGAATTTAATTAAATCACTCTGCCTAACTCTTAGAGTGTATCAATATTAAATTACGTTCTATGTCCGCTGTTTTGCCTCTTGATGTTTATATTGAACAATAGCATCCAAGCACCTCCCTGATTCAAAAAAGCCTCACCAAAGTAATGTTTAAATACATCTGACAGATAGACACAAAAGACAGAAATGTAGAGAAAGCCGAGTCAAAAATATTCTTTGTGTTTATTTCTCATCCCAGGTCTAAGTCCATTCATATATTATACAGACAAGAGTTTTATAGTGAATAATGAACTTTAAGGAGCAAATGGGACAATTTACCATCATGATGAACAGCTCACTGTCTGATTTTGTTCCTGTAATTTGAAAGACTAGGAGAGAGGTTAGAAACCATATTCCTGATTATATCTGAGACATCAAACTGTAGTCTGTAAGATAAGATAAAGTACAGATATGTTATACAGTACAGAGAATTTTTACACTTTTTCTTGATAATCAGACGAAAAAGATGAATTTGATGAAACTCCAAGTACTGGCTTTGGCAAAGGAAGACTATTTTCCCAGAATGCATTTATGTTTCTTTGAAAAGCATTTTAAAATATCTATAGTCCATTATATAGGCAATGAAATACTGTGCTTATTCCACTTAAAAATTTGGATGGTGCAAAGTCAAATTATGCTGTTGATATAACAGTGCAGAATGATTAAGCCACAAAAGTGGATGACTAGAAATACATACATGTCCCATAATTATGCACTACTGCAGGACTGAAAGAGATTTGTCAGAACTATATATGAGACAAAACTCAAACTGGTGAATACTACATGGAATTCAGGAAGAAAGGTATTTAAAAAATAAAAATTATGTAAATTAAATGAGATTGTGATAATGATTTTATAAATTAAAGCAATAAACAGTAACACCATGGATCTATCCTTCTGGAGTAGTAAATGATATTTGGTCTAGAATCAGTGGTCAAATGGAGATATGGGTAGACCTAACAATGTAAATAATAGCAAAAACTGCATTAGGTTAAGCAACTAATATTGTGAAAACAGAATTCAAGTAGTATCACTGTTGTAATAGTAACAAAAAAATCCCAAATGATGAAGCTATTTTAAGGTTTTTTTAAAAATAATTCATTAAGCAGTATGCTTTAAAAAATTAAGCATCAAAAATGAGCTGAACTCCCTTTGCCTCAAATAAATAATGAAAAAGATAAATTGTACCTATAATTCAATTTATTTCACTGGGAAAAACACACTGAGAAATTAAGGAGAACAAAAAGTTAAAGGATTTAAACCAGATTTCAAACAGAAAGTACAAAATTTTTTCTGGAAGCTGACTAAAAATATGAAAAACTATTGAAGGAGGAGCTGAATACAGGATGAATAACAACCATGCAAAAAGCAGGCAAAAGTACAGAGAAATTGCAAATAATATTTTTTTTTTCTAGAGGTCAAAAAATATAGAGGAAAAGTATGATTCAGTAGAAGTTAGGCTGAACTAAACCTTGCCAAGAATATTAAAAGCAATTACAAAGTGTCTATATTTTACATTAATTAAGAAGGTGGAAGGGGAGACAGGCCATTATGCAGTGACAATGAACATAAAGACAATATATGAATGACTGTAAGTGAACATTTTACTTCAGCTTTTAAACAAGTGCAGTACTGAACCTGGGGCACAAATAAAATGGTTTGTTAGGAATGTATGTCTCAGCATGGGAATTATCAAAGCTGATACTGAAACAAAGCTCAGAAGTTGTGTGTGCTAAGATTGAGACAGATGGATATAAAAATAACATTACTAGAATTTTTGAAAAAGATGATGTATGTTGCTGGAAAATTTGGGGAAATCAGTATTTTAATGACCCATTTATTGGGGAAGAGGAAGAATAAGATGCAAGCTAAGCATGAGCTTCCTACACGTTTGTAAGTCCCACTCCAAGTATTATACATAATAAACTTACAATCTCAAGGCAACTAAAATAGCTTCCTTAGTATGTAAAGTTTAAAGAAATTCTTGAAGAAAACTAGTATTTTTTGGCAAGCGAATCTAATAAAACAACCAATCTGTAGACAAAATAATGGATTTCCATCTGAACCTCATTAAGGTTTCTAAGACTTCAGGGGAAGGAACCATCTTGTAACCCTGGATTATGAAACAAATAAGACTTAGAAAATAGACAAAGACCTGGGTGGAGGGAGAAACCACAGCAGTTGCTTCTGAAGGAAGTTTGTTAGTACTAAGTTTACCAATAAAGACAATAAGTTTCACCAGGAAGAAAGTGCTTAAAGGTCAGTGCAGGCAGCAAAGGTGTTAGAATGTCTCTCTGAACAGGTTTAGCATACAGTTAGTCCTGTTCACAGAGATCTTCATGTTCTTACAGTGTCACAACCCAAAATTCATTAACAATTTTACTCTTCACCTGGCTTCTAAAGTAAGAACTTGCTGCTGTAATTAGTAGATGACAAAATGAAAAGAGCTTACCTTAGGAAGAGTGACAAAGGAAATAGGATGCACTTAATTATGCCAAATGTCACATCACATTGTGGCTATAGGGATTTGTCAGATGGAGGTCAGCAGATAATAAGATTTCAAGAACATAAATTCAAGGTTGGCTGTAATGTGGACAAGAGAGAGGAAAATGTGACCTCAGCACCTTAGGACAACTTAGACAAGGTATTTCCCTGTAGATTTAGACAAACATTTATGTAAGCATACTAGGCATTACTAAGACCCATCTGTGTTTTGTGTGCTTCTGATTACTCACGTAGCTGAACGTATGTTTAGGTTATTCAGGAAAAGGATACCTTTACAAGAGTGGATTAACTATTTTACAGGACAGGCCTAAAGGATGAGAGGTTTGATTGGTCTCTTTAGAGGCACCAAGTGATTAAGCACAAGGAAGACAGAAGTTAAAAGACTATCTTGACACAAAATAAGTGATTGCAAACGGAATGCAAAATCAGTTGCAAAATGATTTCATATAAACATATAAATGATTGAGAAATATTTTTTTCTAGATAGCAAAGCAACCAAGCTGTACAACAGTTTCCTCATAGGATTTAAGTAGGTGGAAGGGGCAAAAAAGGCAATAAATACCTTTACAAAGAAGCGTTTAATCACATTATGGGAATGATATCAGAGCAAGTGACAAGACCCTGAGTTAAGGATTCTGCCAGTCTCTTTCAAATTCTGTATTGTTAAATAGCAAATACCTGGGATAAAAATTAGACATTTTGCATAAGACAGAACTGCATGAAACAGCTATACAAACACAGGGTGTATGACAAAAAGGCCTTCTGATGCTTGAGGTATCTTAATTCCTTGGGGTACACAGTACCCTAGTGGGTTCATGCTGGCAGGATAGCAGGTACTCACCAATGCTGTTCTATCTCACCCCTGCTCAGCTGGGCCAGGGAAAGAACCTCCAAAAAATGGTCTTGAATCAAGATAAGGACAGGGAGGGATCACTCATCAGTTGCCATCAGGGACAAAACAGTCTCAACATTGGGATATTAGTCTAATGTATTCCCAAACAAATCAGAGTACGATAAAGAGAAAGAAAAGTAAGTCTCAAAAGCACTTTCCCTTCACCCCTTCCTCCTTTCTGGTCTCAGTTTCACTCCTGATTTATCTATCTCTTACCCACAGTAACACAGGGAGTCAGGAAATAGGGGTTTGCAGTGAGTTCATAGCACATTGTCTCTGCCACTCCTTTCTCCTCTAGAGGAGGACTCCTCATATTCCTTCCCTGCTTCAGCATCAAGTGTCTCACACAGGAGACTGTTCTCCATTAATTTCTCCAGGGTAGGTTCTTCCCATGGGTTGCAGTTCTTGTGAAGTGTTCAGGCATAGAGTCCATTCCACAGAGTGCAGTCCCTCAGGAACTTGCAGTTCCAGCGTGGCTTTGCCATGGGGTCATAATTCCTACCAGCAAACCTGTTCCAGCATGGGCTCCTCTCTACACAGATCCTTCCAGGAGCCTTCTCCTGCATTAGCTTCCAATGTGGTCATCACCTTCTTTTAACATATCCACATGCTCCAGCATGGGCTCCTCCATGGGCTGCAGGTAGATCCCTGCTCCTCCATGGATTTCCATGGCTGCAGGGACACAGCTGCTTCACCATGGGCCGCACCAGGGGCTGTAGGGGAATCTCTGCTGCAGTGACTGGAGGACCTCCTGCCCCTCCTTCTCCAGTGACCTTGGTGTCTACAGGGCTGCTCCCCTCACATATTCTCACTCCTGTCTCCTGCTGCAGCTGTTATTGAATAGTTTTTTCCCCCCTTGTTAAATGTTATCCCAGATGGGCTTGGCTAGGTCAGCTGTGCGTCCATCCCGGAGTCAGATGACACTGGCTCTGTTGGACATGGAGAAGCTTCTAACAGGTTCTCACACAAGTCACCCCCTTCTTTGTAGCACCCTCTTCCACCACTATCACAACTCTGCCATACAAACCAAATAAAAGTACTCCCTGAAAAAGAGTGATTTTTACAAGGTGACTCATTAATTCTCTCATAAAAATCACAGACTTACAGGATGATAAATTGGATTTCACTTGAGATCACTGGCAATGGAACATGCATAATTTCCAGCAGACCAGCACATAATGCTGTGTACTACACTGAGCCAAATAATGTATAAATGACTAAGACACAAGTTCAAAATCATTCCTTGATAAAATTAAGAGATAGTTGCTCCAAGCGGAAATTAATCATGCCGTTACCTAGCTGTGCTTATTTTAACATGTGTTTTCAGTTTCCAGATACATATTTCTATTATAACTTTCAGAGTGGAATCTCCAAGCTTAGTCACAGGTTTTTTAACCTAATCTAAACCTTCACATCCTCTTGTGACTGATTGTGTTCTTTGGGACACTCAGATCTGTAGCCTCTTCTGGCATTTACAGGCAGAGTAAAACACATTTTTGTAAGCTTTTACAAATTGCATTAGTGTTGTGGATTATTGCCCCCACCCCTCCAACTAAATATACAGAGGAAAGGCATAACAGTCATCATTTACTGCTTTAGTCCCCCAGTAATCTGGCAGTGGTCCACTTTAAATACTTTCTTGAAAGTAATTGTCAGCTTTTTCAACTAATGAATATTTCAGGCTATAAATTATATGGAGATGGTAGGCATTCATATGGCCCTGATTTCTAGTCCACAGTGATTTTTATCACCTGTAACTTTCTACAGGGCTTTTTTTTTTCTTTTTTCTTTTTGTTTTGTTTTATTTTGTTTTGGGTGGGTTTTTGTTGTTGCTGTTGTTTTTTGGGTTTTTTTGTTTTGATTTTTTTTTCTTCTCTCTACATTCAGAGTAGAAATAGAGTTCAAATTCGACCTTAAACTAAAAATTCTCTACTGAGGTGTGCTAGTTTTGATTGGGCTAGAGTTATTCTTTTTCACAGTGGCTAGAACAGTACTGTGTTTTGGATTTGCACTCAACACAGGGTTGGGGAAACAGAGATATTTTGTATTGTTGCTGAGCTGGGCTTACACAGACCCAAGAGCTTTTCTGCTTCTTGTACATCCATGCTGCCAGGGAATTTGGAGGTGATTGGGAGGTTGGGAGAAGACACAGCCAGGACAGGTGATCCAAACTGATCAATTGGATATTCCAGACCATATGACACCATACTCAGTATGCAAAATGGGGAGGAAAAAGGATGAAAGTGGATGTTTGGAGTGATAGTGTTTGTTTTCCCAAATAACCACTATGTGTGATGGGACCCTGCTCTCCTGGAGATGGCTGAACACCTGTTGCCTATGGGAAGGCAGTGAATTAATTCCTTGGTTTGCTTTGCTTGTATGTGTCACTTTCACTTTCCCTGTTAAACTGTATTTATCTCAACCTACAAATGTTCTGCCTTTTACCCTTCTGATTCTCTCCCTGATCCTGCTGCTGGTTAGAGAGTGAACAAGACACTGTGTGGGGCTTGGTGGCTGGCTGGAGTTAAACCACAACATGAAGGTATTTCTGTATTCTTCTTAATTTGATAGGACGAGTTCCTGAGACTCAGTTAATTAGAAGTTCAGCAAACATAGATTTGACATAAACAATCTCATTAAGGAAAATGTATAGTAGACATTTTTCACCAATGCATATCACAGAATCACAAAATACCTGGGGTTGAAAGGGACCTCCAGAAATCATCTAGTCCATCTCTGCTGCTAAAACAGGTTTATCTGGAGCAAGTTGCACAGGATCACATCCAGATGGGTTTTGAATGTCTCCAGAAACAGAGACTCCACAATGTCTCTCAACAGCCTCTTTCAGTGCTCTGTCATCCTTACAGCAAAAATGTATTTTCTCACATTCAGATGGAACTTCCTCTATTTCAATTTGTGCTCTTTACCCCTTGTCCTGTCCTTGGGCACCACTGAACATAGTTTTACCCCATCATCTTGACTGCCTCCTTGAAGGTATTTGTATGCATTGATAAGATCCCCTCTCAGTCCTCTCTTGTCCAGGCAGGTCAATCCCCATCCGGCACTGGTGCATGGGGTTATTCCTCCCCAGGTGCACAACCTGCCTTTGTTGAACTTCATTATGTTCCTCTCCACCCATTTCTTCAACCCGTCCTGGTCTCAATGAATGGCAGCACAGCCTTCAGGTGTATCAAGCACTTTGGCCAAGATTTTTATCACCAGCAAATTCACTAAGTGTAAGCTCTGTGCCTTCATCCATGTCACTGATAAATTAGGCTGAAGAAGACTGGACCCAATACCAACTCCTGTGGAACACCACTAGCTGCAGGCCTCCATCTACACCTTGTGCAGCTGATTTCAACCTTCTGGGACCTGCCATTTAGCCAGCTCTCAATCCATTTGACCATCCACTTATCTGACCCTCATTTTATGAGCTTAATTATGAGGATGTTATGGAAGACAGTGTCAAAAGCCTTGCTGAGTTCAAGGTATACTGCTCTCTTTTCATCTACCCAGTCATTCCATCATAAAGGCTATCAGGCTGGTCAGCCATGATTTTCCCTCAATTAATCCATGTTGGCAACTCCTGGTAATCTTTTCCTCCATGTGCTCAGAGAAAACATCCAGAATGAACCATTTCATCCCCTTTTCAGGGTCTGAGGTGAGGCTAACTGGCCTGGGTCCTCCTTATTCCTCTTTCTGAAGGCTGATGTGGCTTTGGCTTTCCTCCAGTCCTCCAGCAACTCTCCTGTTCTCCATGACCTTTCAAAGGTGGAGAGTCTTAGTAATAATATCTACCAGCTCCCTCAGCACTCATTGTGGGTGCCAATCTTACCCAAATTATCTCTACCCAAGTTCTTCTAATACAGAAAAATCATGTATTTTATAGAATATGTGTGATAATGCAGGTATGTGTCCCAACAGGCACTGTGAAGTACAAGGCCATTAAAAGTAATGTCTTCCCAGATATTTGAAAGTATGTATGAATTGATGTAGGAGAACAGCATTATGATATTTATGCTGAATAATATTTAGAAATGAGATGTCATAACCCCTTGAGGGTGGATTTAATCTTTTAAGCAGAATGCATAACAACTGGATCTTCTAGAAGGACTTCTCAGATGCCAAGGAAACCGATGTCACAAGGCAGTTATGTTAGAAAGTCTCTTCTGTCCTGATGTAACCAACCAGTTCAACTATTAAATCCATCTGTAATTTTAATCAACAAAGTGTAAGTAAATTATGGTGAAAATTAAAACATTAAATTTCAGGCTATTCCTGTAGAATATCAAGTGGTATAGGATACTAATCCTTCACATAGAACAGTGGCATTTTAAAATTAATTTTCAGCCTTGTTTTCACCTGTTGACACAATATTTAGTTGCCTGAATTAAGATACTCTTTCCATATACAAATGAGCTTTTTAAAAAGAGAATAGGCAAGCTAATTCAAGATGATAAAATATGTCAGAAGACAGTACACTTCCTGGATTCAACATTCAAGTCATTCGCACTGCCAGGGTGAGAGTAAAAGACAGAGAAATCTACAAAAACTTACATTTTGATATGACAAATTCAGGAAAAAATGCAGATTGCAGACTATCACTGACAGTAAAACTATTTTCTTCTTAGTGCTTTAACAAAACCCTTAAACTGAAAGAAGTAAAAGCAGAAGTGAGCAGCAGAAGTTAAATTTATGTGTGGAAAATTGAGAGATGAATATTAGAGTAGTTTGAATCCACTAACATTTTATTTACTTTGACTTGCATTGGAAATGAAAGGTCTTCCAAAACAGAGAAATGACATTTCCCTGTTCAGCCTAGTATGGAAAGACATCAAACTCTGTAATTAACTTTTAGCAAGACTTGAGTTTCATATGATCAGTATCACTTGCATTATTTCAAATTAAATAAAAATATAGAATCATGAGGAGGTACATATCATGTGTCTTACAGGATATCAACTCCTGAAATTTTATTCCTCCTCATGAAGTCAAATGCAGTGAGGTTTATGCAGGTCTACCTTGAGCTGGAGGTTGCTTGTGATGTCAGCAGGTCTAGCAACAGAAGGTGGAATTTGAAACACTATGGATTCTCTTAAAAGGCTGAGTAAATTGAGATTGCTCAGCCTGGAAAAGAGAGAGACTTCAGAATTGACCTAAATGTGGTCTTCCATTACCTGAAGGGAGTCTACAAGAGAGATGGAAAGAAATTTTTACAAGGACATGTTCAAATCATGTCCTTACGACAAGCAGCAGTGATTTAGATTAGATATTAGGAAGAAATTCTTTATTGTGAGAGTGGTGAAGCACAGGAACAAGTTTTCCAGAGAAGTTATGCCTGTCCCATCTCTGGATTTGTTCAAGATCAGGTTGGATGGGGCTCTGAGCAATCTGGTCTAGCAGAAGGCATCTCTGTCCCTGACAGGGGGATTGGAACTAGGTGATTTTTAAGGTCTCTTCCAAGCCATTCTGTGATTCTATTATTTTTGCTATTTAGTAGGATGCAAAAATCAGGTCCTTAGCTCCAAATTCCAACATGTATTTCCTTGAGAATCTATTTTTTGCTTTGTTTTGTTTTGTGAAGAGCTATATGTATGAACCTTTCCTTGAGATATAAGCATCTAAATCCACCTATAAGCAAATCTACACCCTTGGAATATCTTCACTGCAATCCTATCTACACAAAGACTTTTGAATGTCCAAACAACATGGCCGACATTCCCTTGATCCCCTCAGCATAACAATATAGAGGTAATTATCTATAATTAATGGACTGGTCACAAGATGAAGACATAAACACTTACATCAAAGACTATAATTGCACATTGCCTGTGCTAATGCAAACACAAATTTTTACTTTCGAACACAAGTCCTCACAGGAAATTTAGGACTTACAGCTCAGAGATCCATCCCTGCTTCTCATTTGTGTATATAATTAGCTTAATCTGCTATACATCTTTTAGTATAATCATGTTTATTTTGTTTATCATGTTCCTGGATTTGCCGTTGAAGAAATAATGAGATCAAGAAGCCCTTCTTCGAAGAAGAAATCATGCCTTGTTTCATCATAAAATGCACACCATGTCTGTGGTGTATTCAATCAATACAAATCGTCTAAAAGCAGGAAGCAGGAAGAAACTAAAAATTTTGTTCTGAAAAATGACCATAAAACATCATTTGGGCTGTAGCCAGTCTGACATAAGGACTCCTCTCTACATTTGTGGGTTTTTTGGCATAAAGAGTTTCTGTTGTTCTTCCTAATCAGGGATGACCTTCAGTGGGACTGCTGCTGATATATCCTGTCATTACACCTTTGCATCATCTACACAGAGCACAGCTAATTTAAGACTCATGGCATTTGTAAACGCTTTTAATTTGGCCCTTATCATCCCCTTCATATATATCTGACTTTACTTGCTTCACCACTCTTCCACATTTAGAAACTGTGCTCTTGTCGGAATAAATAAGTCTGCTAAGAACATCTATTAAGTACTGGTATCCCCAGGGTCTGAAACACTTTTTTTCCCCTTCCATCTTTTGCCTGGTGAAGCTGAGCTATAAAGAATATAGCAGAGAGGAGAAGGGTTGCCTTAGTAACGAGGCAGACCCAATCAGCTGCACAGGCTCCCTTGAGACAATCAAATTTGCGCAGCAGAAAGGGGCTAGGACAGGTGGCTAAATTAATGTGCCAGACAGCTTAAAATATTACACACACACACACACACACACACACACACACACACAAGCACGCACGAATGCATACACAAAATATCTGTGTGTACTTATATGTGAATGCAATCATCTTCCACGTTTTGCAAAATAAACAGCATCTGTGTAGCTCAGCCCTGAGAAACCCCCGAAGTAGTGGATGGAGATGCCGCAACAGCGGAGGCGGCGCGGCAGGGTGGGAGGGAGCGGCGCTCCTGCCCCGGAGTCCTGCCGGATCTGCAGCCGCTCCGCTCCGGGGAGGGGGAGAGGACTCCTCCCAGCAAGCGCAGGCTGGATCAGGGGTGTGAATATGTGCCCTCCCCTCTTTACTGGGTCTTATGACCTCCCTCTTGGTGATAGCGTGATCTGTTGTGCTGCTCTCCTGATTCCACAGGGTGCTGGAGCTCTCTCCTCCTGACACTTTCTGTGCCATTCCACGAGGCTTTCTCTCTCCATTCCCTCGACTCTAATTTAAAGTGAACTTCCACCCTTTTCCCACAGTTTTTAAATACAACAGATTTGAAAATGTTTCATAATCTCGCCAGTCCCTGCTGAGGATTCACAGCGCAAGAATTTGGATTGGTTTGGAGGAGTTTGCACATCACACACCAGCTTCTAGCTCTTACAAACACAATCTCAGATAATTTATTTTTTCAGAATCTCCAGATTGAATTTAGCCACCCACAAAGCAGAACAAGAATCCTGGATTCGCTCTTTGACATCTGCAGTACACATGAAAGTGGCATATGCACAGGAGTGTCTGGCAACAGACTGGGCTTCAGAAACACTTTTATTACAGTGAAGGATCACTTCTAATTTCTTTCTAATGGGAGTAATGTATTCCCATATAGCTAATCGTGAGACATCTGACAAAAGTTACTAGTGGAGATACAGTTATTGTATTGTTTCTCTACTATAGTGCTTCAGACAGAAATGCTAGGGGAACTGCCCCCTCATGCCAGGCACGTGTATATCTCTACGTGACATTGTAAGCTTAACTCAGTCAGGAGTTCTCTCCTCCCTTTTTGCCTGCATCTTGAGCAGATGAATTTTTTTGCTGGCACATAACATAGCATTTTAATCTCAGGCTATATGGCTCCTTTACACAGCGAGGTACTTCTCATCCACATCGAACTAAAAGTGAAGAGCTCTGAATACTGAGATCAAGCAGGCTATAAGGAAAACTGAGGCATGAGATAAAATGATATGTTCAAGCCCCACAGGCAAAAAAATCAGAGTGAAAATTCTGACATACAAATCATAGTCAATAAATTAAATAAAGCCACAAAAGGCTTGAAAGTGTCATGGGATCTGTTTTGCTGAGTATGTTTGGTGTCTAGAGGGTCAGCATTAAAAGATTGGTATACTATCTCCCACCTCCCATTATTTGCAATAACTATAAGAATAGCTCTTTATGCTGCACTGACAAGCTATCTCAGGTGTGGAATGTGAAACCAGGACCAATATTTGCTTGTTTTCTTCCAGTGTCTGCCAAAGGAAAGATATTGGATAGGTCTGGGTCTAAAGGATACATCCAGTAACATATAGAAAACTCATCCTGGAGCAAGAGTCTCCTGAGGCTCAAATTAATGCCCTTGATGCTGCCACTTACATGTTGCTGATACACACACTTTGTACTTTTCATCCTTTTTCACTCATAACAAAAAAGAGCCATGGAGAACTTTTCCTGGAAGGCTCATTAGTCAACTCCCTCAGAAATATGCACCATAGGTTTATAGGAAGTTCTTCCAAGGTAAAGACTGTAGGAGTTACTTTCACTACAGTTTTCGGAAAAGGTATTAATGAGGTACTCAATTATATCTAAAATACTGATTAGTTAAGTATTCTACTAGCAATGTTGGGCAAAATCTGAGACCTTGATGACACAAAAAAGTGTCTTCCAAGTATGTTGAGGTAGATGTCTGATTATGCAAAGTCTTTCTGAAATAAATGTCAGGTGCACATCACAATGCAACACCAGGCATGTAAGAAAGAAGCCAGTACAAGTCGAAGACAAGAAAAAAATCTGGTAGCTAATGAAATTTATGGTATATTTGTAAATTATGCATTTACAAAGAAAAAATTACTATCAATTATTTTAAATATGTGTAATTAAAATATACATATCCAGACCCCCTCAAAACCTGTGACTACACTGCCAACCTTTACTACCAAACTCCATGTGATCAGCCTACACTTAAAGACATTAAAACAAAGCAAGAAGGTATTTCCTAACATTTTAAATGCCTTGGCCTGATGTAGAATACTTTGACCACAGACTTGTTGGACAGTATGGGGGTTTATTTAGTAGTGTCCCATCCTTCACTAACTTTAGATCACCAACATATGTGGAAGGCATTATGAGGAGGTTCTGCTATATCTCCAGATGAATATCTAATAATTAAAAAATGAATGTTCACTATACAACATTCATACAAAGAGCAGAAATGTCACTGTTAAATTACAAAGATTTCTCTGTCAAGGATGAACACCCTGGTAAACAGCCTCAGGAGAGATTTGTGTCACCTAAGCTAGACCTTGACATTTGAGCTCACCACTAACCCTCCTTCTATGTAGGCAATGACAGAAGAGAAAAACTTGTTAGGCATAACTCATTAAAATAGAGGTAGATTGCTGAAGTTCAGAGGAAAGATTAATAGGTCCTAGAAATAATCTTTTTTTCTGAATTGACTGAAAAAATATAGGTAACTTCTTAAGATGGACATAGCTATTGTGTAAATATTTAATATTTGTTGAGACCCAATTCCATCTGTCATGTCTCTGTTTGATCTCTAAGGGAAGAGGGTCTTAGGATCTACCCTGACCAAACAGCTTCTAGCTGGCCCTGGATTAACATAAGTTTCAGAGATGCTTCCCACCCCCATCCTGCATCTGGCATCTGAGAATTTGACCAAGCACAATTTAAATGCATGCTGTGCAAAAGGGGAGGCAAGTAGAAAACATTTCTGAGTAAAAACAAAGCACATCAGTTTTGCAATGTGTGCCTCTGCACTTATCATTTTCTATAAAGCTGTTCAAAGATCAGACTCCTAACAGAGTCAAGTTGACTGAATTTATGCTGTGATAGGGAAAAATAAGAACTACTCAATTGGAAAACAGAAGTCTGGAGTATTATATGAGAACGACCTTTGTACCATTGTGAAGAAAATTATCACCATAAAGAAATAAATTATGGTCATTTCTGCCTCTTCTCACAGAGCTGGTTTAGAGCCCCCAGCTGAGAAGGCAGCTGTGAAGGACAAGTAACTGGTGAGCACGGCAGGAGCCCTCTAATGCTGCTCAAAGTAATTAATGTTTTCTTTCTGTTGTCCTTATCATTGCCAGTTATGTGTGTTTTCCTTGGTAGGTGCACGAAGAGTGGGTTCATTTGGCCTTGCAAAAGTGAAAGCCGAGGTCTCCTGTTTGTTTGTATGTTTGCAGATAATATTCAGGGTGAGACAGTAGCTAGATTTTAACCACCCAATCTTCTGATGAGGCTTTACGAGGTCTTGTGCTAATAAGGGTGGACAACAGAACAAAACCCCAGCATTTATTGTGCTCCTGCTGGTACTAGTCCCTATATTAAAATTGCCATGCTACATCCATACTTCCAAATTTACTGGAACATGACTATTAAGAAAATGCAATTTTAGTACACAAGTTAGTCTCTGACTTTTTTAAAATAAGTTGTGTGCTTAAAATGCTAGCATAAAGATTCTTTAAGAATATATGTTCAGCTAGCAGATAAGTACAAAATGGAACTGTATTGTTTAAAGCAGGTTCTTACCTAATCCTCTGATTAAATCAGTCCCTGTGGGAAGCACTCAAATGGCAGTAGAAATCAGAATGATATGATCAAATGAAATTTGCACTGCTGATAGTTTTAAGGTAGATAGAAACAAGTCTGATATGAGAGTGCCAGTGCTGAAATGTAAATAATTCTCCCTGAGATTATATGATTTATTAAGCTTGGAAAATAAACACAAGAGGATAGATGTAATTGAACAGTCGTCTAAAAACAATAGCAGACCCAAACTAGTATATTTTCCTTTATGCAAATAAACTGACCAAAATCTGCAAAAGATGCAGAAAAAGAGTTAAGTCCCAATAATTCTATCCCGTACTGGGGTAAGTGGGAAGAAAAATGAGATGATAAGTGGGCAAAAAACCCAAAAGAGTAAGGAATGGGGAGATCGCAAGTACAAGCTAACACTTGTTAAATCGCACTTTATTAGTGCTGAAGTTTATTCAAGGGAAAAACCACCCTAACCTAAGAGGTTGTCATTGTTTAGATATCCACAGCAAGCCAACCCAACACATTACAGCTCTTCCCCTGCCACATTCAAATAAGTTGAGTCAAGTCAGAATTCTGCTGCAGCTAGCCTCTTTTATTTCTTTTTTTTCTCCAAGGGGTGACTTTTTGGTCAGTCATCAGCAGTTTGGTCTGTGAACTAGGTCTTGGTATCTGAAATTCAGCTATGTCAGATCTCACTGTACACCCCTGTACTGAGTACTCAGGTAAAATACTCACTCAACACTAACTGCAGTGGCAGCCCAGTAATTTTAATGAAAAACTACATAATTATTGTGATAGCAGAGCCCAGTTGGGAGAGGAATGCCAGCCACAGGACAGGAGTTCTAATCTAGCAATGCTTTCCTCCTCTCCATCTCAAAAGCTGAAGTTAGATCCCTTTTAATCTCCTCAGTTCATATTGGTATAGTAAGAGATGGGAATAAAAAACAATTCAGCCTCTGTGCTCTGAAAACATTGCCACTTTCTTTCTGGTAAATGAGCACTGAATTAGATTGTTTCTTCCTTCCTGCTTAAGGTTTCTCTTCAGCAAGGTAGAAAATTGCACCATTTCTAATAACATGATGTCTCAAACATAACAATAATTTCCTTTTAAATAAAAATTATTTCATCCACACCTTAGCCGAGCACAGTTTCTACTCTGATGTTTACTAAATAGAAACAAAATGTAGACAGTTGCTATTTTTTGCTTGCTGTGTAGGACAGATTGACTTTATGCCTTTTGAAAGGTGCTAGAAGCATTTGTGCAAGAGGACATTATAATGCTATTTGCCATCAAATGCTCACTGCAGTCCTGCTCAAATGCAAAATACTACCCTCAAATATCAGAATACAGAGACCACTCAAGGATGGAAAAAATCAGTGGAGCAGGCAATATACAAAACAGCAGTTCCTGAGAACTGAAAATCTGTGTTCACATAATGTATACAGCAGGCAGAAAGAGAAAGAACATGTAAAGGGGAAGAGAGAAAGACTTCTGGCCCAAATGGTAATGATGGAGTCAGTCTGTGTTTGTTAGTTATCAGCGTCTCTGTAGCATAACAGGTGATGTAAGTCAATGTGTTATGAACAAAAAGCACAAAATCTTAAGGACATTGTATAGTGAAAGTTTTTCTTTCCATATCACTGATATAAAAGATTTTACATCTTTTGTGCCCTGAAAATGTCTCTTAAAATAATTAAATCCAGCACTGGATGAGATAATTACTCCAGTCACTGGCTGCAAGATTTGATTGATGCTGTGAGCCTGACAAATGACAAATGTGTCACAAGTCATAATTCTGAAACTTGGTGGGTGTATTTTTTTGTATCCCTAATGTTCTTGACCAAGGCATGGTCACCACTCAACAGAGTTCTGCATAAGTTTATGTGGTTTTCAGCCTTACTACAGTTTAGGAGGGTAACCAGATTTGAAAAATGTGCCCTTATTTAGGCACACCTAGAATCACCAGGCCTCACAGCCCCCAAACCATCTAACTTTATGCAAGAAAAGTACAAGTAAGAGGGAGTCCCAGCATTCAAATTTCAGCCTTTCCTGTCTTGGGTTTGAGCACAAATAGAAGTGTCGTTTAGCTATTGATCCTTCCCAAAAAGCTGAGCTGAAAAAAATACACACCATCAAAATAGAGAAGATGAGACTGTATCTTCAAGTCTGATGTTAGTTGAAATGGATTATTATCCAGAACACAAAAGATTTTGTTATTATGTCTAATATATAGAGTATCTTGACGTTTAATAAGACCTGTTAGATTAAGTAAGGTTCCTACACCATGATTACATTAGTGTTTTTATGTGGTATTCTTGTGTGACCTTCTCAGAAGACTCAGTTAAAAGAAAAAAAATAAAAAGACTGAATTGGGCCCAGTATTTTTCTGTGTACTTTTTTTATTGGTATTCTCACTTGTCAGAGACTGAAATATTAGTTTGATGTTGGATGCCAGAAACCTGGGTGTTTTGAGCTTTCTGTGTTTTCTGGCATTAACCCCCTGGAGAACACTGCTTTTGATGTGAGGCCTTGGAGAAGGCTTCTAAATTTGAGTGATGAAGTTAAAATCACAAGTGTGTAGTGAAATAGAAATGTGTGGTTTCACATAGTGATGAATTTTAAATCTGAGGTTTCTATGGTACAGTAATAAGTATGGAACAATATGAAAGATTTTAGGCGGTGGCTTTTTCGATGTTCATCTTCTTTCTTCCTTCTTCTTCATGGGTTTCAGGTAGTAGTTTCTAGTTAGTCAGAGAGTGTCACACTAAAGCTCAAAGCTCATGAGAATCTAATTATTGAGTTAAAAGCATAAATAATATAGGTGTTAATTCTCTATTGGACTGTTTAACTTTAAAAGATCTTGTAGCAGCTAAATCTTCCTCCATTTTCCTCGCTTCTAGCAAGTTGCTAAAAGTACTGCTGAGCACTCTATACTTTCTAATAAAATTTAATAAACAACCAACCCCAAACATGAGAAAATCCATTTCCATCATATATTTGTCAATCCTAACTCTAAATAAAAGTAGAAAATACCTAAACAGAACACTAATTACATGATGCAAAACTCCCACCGCTGTTACACTTTATGACTTAAACATTTTCATGGAAAACTTTTGCCTATTACAGCAGAACTGTATTACAAAAGCTACAGAGAATACCACCACACCCTTTGGAGTGAGGCCCTGGACCATTCCTGTTGAAGATAAGATAAAGCAATAGCTCAGGGCTGGGGACATTCACAAAACACAAACCTAATACGGGGAGGAGACCACAGCTATCAGATACCAGGGTATCAGCTGCCAGGCTCAAACAGACCCTCACACCAAAGGGTGGGGGGACAGAGGCTTTGGGTGTGTGCTGGAAAACGCGTGTCAGACAGTGAATGCCCATCCTTCTCTGTGCAGAGGAGCCCATCTGAGGGGCGGTTCTCCCAGGGGAAACCTTATCCACAACACAGGCAGTGCCAACAGCCCATCAAAGGCCCCCAAAGGGGTCCCAAGACCCTGAACCAGAGCACTGCAGAGTGTGATACAGCAGACCCTCAGTGTTGGAAGAGAGTGTCAAACTGGACCCCTACAAGGGAGACACGTAGACATTACCACCTGGCCCAAAATGTATATTAAGCCATGGAATTCTGTACTCTTTGGTGCGTGGAGGTGTGTGGCAGCATGGATCCCAGCCACTGCAGGGATTCTCACCTCCAAGAAAATCAGATGGAGGGGAGCAATGAGACATCATTGGGACCCTCAGATGAGTAATATGCTCCCACCTAACCCCTGTCACTCCCTGTCCCCCCACTCCTCCACGCACCTTTTCTTTTCTTTTCTTTTCTTTTCTTTTCTTTTCTTTTCTTTTCTTTTCTTTTCTTTTCTTTTCTTTTCTTTTCTTTTCTTTTCTTTTCTTTTCTTTTCTTTTCTTTTCTTTTCTTTTCTTTTTTCTTTTCTTTTCTTTTCTTTTCTTTTTTTCTTTTTTTTCCTTCCTTCCTTCCTTCCTTCCTTCCTTCCTTCCTTCCTTCCTTCCTTCCTTCCTTCTTCTTTGCCTTTTTGCCTCTTTTACAATTAAATAAAATACATCCTCTTTTGGCACCACCATCTAACTTCATTTGGTTTTAATCTCGTTTTTGGGTATATTTTGAACCTTCTAAATTCTTTCTAGTTTATACACAGAGACTTAGCTTTCTTTGCCTTTCTGGGTTAAAACCACATTGTAACAACACTTTTTTCTTATATTTCTTTGTATGCTGGAAATTGGTTTTTCTGAAGCACCAAATATAATTCTACCCGGTTGGATGGTTTAGTGGTTTTTTTTTCTGTTAAGGAAAAAATTATAATTTAAAAATAAAATAAAAGCCTATTCACAGCACAGTGTTGGAAAGAGTGAGTTACTAAAACGTGTGTAGAGCACTTGATAAAATGGGTAACTTTTATTTCTCTCAGGTCCCAATTCCGTAAAACACCCTACAAAGTGATAAAAATATGAATGCAGGAAATGAATGGTAGTAATTTCATTAGTAAGACCTTAGCCAATTTTCATACATAGAAGTGACAAATTATTTTAACCAAAATAGACAAGGCTTTCCAGATTATTTTGTGTTTTATCTACAGCATCAACACTACAAATAGCTTCTCATTAAGGCTGTCAAACATCTACAAATAGTACTGAACATCAAATCTATGATTCTGAGTTTAGTAAAGACTTTGACACTGTTTTCCATAGCAGCCTCCTGGAAAAAATGATTTCCTGTGGTTTGTATGGATCTACTATTCACTGGATACAAAACTGGCTGGGTGGTTGGACCAAGACATCGGTGATGAATGGAATATCAACAACAGGCCAGTGGGACCAGGGCAGTGATCATCCCCCTGTACTTAGTGCTGGTGAGGGTGCACATTGAACCCTGTCTTCAGTTCTGGTCTCCTTGCTGCAGAAAAGGGAGCTGGAGTTCTTCCAAAGAAAGGCAGTAAAGCTGGTGAAGGACAAAACAAGTCATGAGGACCAGCACCTTTTGTCCCCACCCCTAACTCACCCCAACCTCCTTCTATACAAGCACTTCCTAAACCTTTGTCCTGGTTTGAAAGACAGGTGTTTGCTAAGGAAAGCAGAACCCTCCCTTTGAACTGAAAAATGTGATCCTTCCTTCCTACTGATTATTATGATTCTGAAATTAAGGGAGCTCTCAGGCAAAGATATGGGGGTAGGAATAACAGTTCTTTACTAGTATATCTAACAAAACAAACAAGAACAACAACAGCTATGAAATTACCCACAAACAGAACAGTAACTCAGTCCCAGTGTTTTTTGGCTGCAGGCACCTTTTCCCTGAGCTGCAGTTCCCGGTGCTGGGGGCGGGCGGGTCCCGCAGAGCCGCAGGAGGGCTGGGGGTGATGGCAGCGCTGTCCCAGGGGGAGAGAGAGATGGAGAGAGAGCTCTCCACTCACGGTGTGGGTCCTGGTGATCAGCAGAGTGCTGGATGGTGGCAGGTTACAGCGAGAAGGCAGCAGGGCAGGGTCTGACAGCAGTGAGGATGGCTCCTGGCGCTGGGATGGTAGGAATTGGGTAGAGGCAGCGATCGTCCTTCTCGTCCGAACTCCGCGGGGGGAAATGGGGCGAGGCCCAGGCTTCTGCTTCCTCTGCTGGATGTTTGAATCTTGCAGGGTTTCCCTCTTCTCTCTCCTCTCCCTTGTCACCAGGGCCCAGTCAACAGGTATCTTAGCATGACAATGGGGAAAATTCCACAGAGGGAAAAGGGAGAGAACCAACCCCCAACATTATCCACCCCGAATTTTCCCCTACTATCATGCCAAATCAAATTAAAATCTTCAAATTATAGACATCCATACAGTTACAGATACAGGCACAGTATTGTAGGTAGTTCACCCTAAAACAAGGTCTCCTTGGGGTATGCATCTGGTCTTTCCATCCCTTTGCATCACTCACCAGGTACACCCTGGCCCTTGAGCAAAAACCACCCCCCGAATTGGATTGTCTTTGCTGGAGGCAGGGTTAACCCAAACAGTTTTTCCTAGCATACCTCTCATGTGCACCACTGGAACCTTGTCCCCATCTGGTGTTCTCAAGGGCTCAGACTGGGCAGGGCCTGCTCGATTAGTGGAACCTCGGGTGTTCACTAACCATGTGGCCTTTGGTAGATTAATCTCCCAGTTTTTGAAAGTCCCCCCACCCAGTGCTTTCAAGGTGGTTTTAAGCAGCCCATTGTACCGTTCCACTTTCCCAGCCGCTGGTGCGTGATAAGGAATGTGGTACACCCACTCGATGCCGTGTTCTCTGGCCCAGGTGCTTATGAGGCTGTTCTTGAAATGAGTCCCATTGTCTGACTCAATTCTCTCAGGGGTACCATGTCTCCAAAGGACTTGTTTTTCCAGGCCCAGGATGGTGTTTCAGGCAGTGGCGTGAGGCACAGGCATGAGGCGCTGGGATGGCAGGGATGGGGCAGAGGCGGCGATCGTCCTTCTCGTCCGAACTCCACGGGGAAATGGGCAGACCCAGAGCCTTCCGTTTCCTCCTCTGGCTGTTTGAATCTCCCAGGGTTTCCCTTTTCTCTCCCCTCCCCCTTGCCACCAGGGCCCAGTCAACAGGTATCTTAGCATGACAATGGGGAAAATTCCACAGAGGGAAAAGGGAAAGAACCAACCCCCAACAACCTTGCAAAGCAGAACTTGGTTGGGTGTCACTTGAGGTTTTGCTTACTGTGGGGCACAGTTTATAATCAGAAGGAAAAGAGAAGCAAAGGTGTATAAAGTACACCTCAGCTTCCTCAGTGACCGGAGGCAGAAGCTAACCAGCAAAGGGAACCCTGGACAAGCTGCAGAAAAGGATTTGCCTTCAAGCCATGTACCCAAACTGCAGCCACACTGCTGCTGTGGGAAGCAGAAGCTCAGGCAGCTATAGTCAAAACCTTAGCAGAATTAACAAGCTTTACTCAGTCTTGGACTTTACTGACTCTTGGAAATAATCACATCAGTGTAGATCTAAAACATGTGGGTAAGGTGAGCTACAGCCATAGAGTTTGGCTGTGTAAGTTAGACAGTGTGTGTGCTTTGTCACTGCCACAGAGAGAAGAAACAAGATTCCCACCTTCAATTATCCCCAACAACCCCAGCATGACAAGAGGACATCTCTGGACAGTAATATGGATGTCAATAAATTATGTTGGCAGGGTTTTAGTGGACAACCAGAAGCCAATCTCTTGTCACTGACAGGGCAATGTAGATTGGCAGTATGAAACCAGGAGGAAAATATTGTAGCCCTCAGAAGCTGGAGTGAAGAAGTTGCAATTAGTACTCACAAAGGTTCCCAGTAAATACTCTGAGTCCTCATATTCAAAGATTCGAAGATGGGTGATGGCTGGCCTGAACAAAGGAAAATTGTGCTGGAAAATCTCAAAAGGATATAAAACAGCTTCTCAGTTCATCATGTAATTTCTCCCATCCAACTGATGGCAATATTATGACAATAATTGCATGTCTGTTTGACAACCATACACTGCCAGTCTCTTTAATGGACCTCTGTGTTTTCAAAATATCCCTAAATGACACAGTTTTTAATGAGCTACACAGCTGCAGGCTGGATACTAATTTACAATAGAAATAGTGCTATCACACTCTTCTTTCCTCTTGATAGTGTTGTAACATGAGTTTGAGGTAAGCACTTAAAAATAATGATCATTTCAAAATGTTTTCAACTAATATCTGGTGGGGGTTTTTAGTCCCATGAAATCCCGACTTCTACTTATTTTCAGTTTTGCTGATAAATGAGCACAATTGCGGTTATGAAGGGTTTTATTTTTCTTTTCAGATCTGATGTGTACCTTTGCAGATAGCACAAATAAATGTACATGAGACCAATGTTATTAAAGACAGGATCTGTTTTTATTAAAAGACATTTCTTTCAAAGACACATTTGTCTAAATCTTCCTTATTTTTATACTTGTGGATACAAAATCATTTAATAAAAACCATGTAAACCCTGAATTTTGTATTCAGATTACTAATAAGAACAAAATGGTTCTCATTATCTCCATCATGTTAAGACCTTACTCAAGGATGAGAGACTGAAATATTACTGCTCTTTTAGAACTTCCATTGTCTTACTCATTTCTTTCACTGTTGGCAAACTATGAAAGCAATTTTAGAAAACCCGGGGATACAAAATGTTTATAAGTCTTCTCCAGCCATTTTGAAGAGGAATGATGAAATACCCTATCAAAATACACAGCTCAAGTATTTAGAGGTTAAGACTATCGACTCTTTTTAATTTATAAGGAAAAAAAACCCAAACAAACAAACTAAACAAAAGCCAAAATTCATTCCTTCAGTGCATCACTAAAAATAAGCCTTTAATGTGCAATGCTTATGACTTCACTACCACAAAAATTAAAATCTAGCTCATGATGCACAACAGTAACAATTTTAATTCTCATTACACATAGAACACCAGAAGTCCTGGCACAGTTTATCATTAAGCTATATTTTAACACAAAAATAAATAGTCAAAATTAAACCTACCCCTTCTAATTCTCCAGCATTAAACACTTCACCAGGCATGGGAGACTGAATACCTTATAACCAATTTTCACATTTCTCACCATTTAAACTACAACATGCAGTCTATTAAGCATTCTTATGCTGAAGGTTCTTCTGCCAGCAGGATTATCCCTGATTTGTGGGCAATTGGAAACTTCTCTAAAACTAAATGTCATGTTGGCTAACTGGGAGAAGTAATTAAACCTTCTTTGTAAAGAAGAGAGCTGGAACAAAAGGATTCATTGTTCAGTCACTGGGCCACATGGGAAGGTCTGAAAAAATGCTAATTAACCCAGAGAAATTAGATGCTTCCTTGATTGAGATGCATTTTGGAGCCTGACAAAACCAGAAGGTTTGTCTTCCTCAGCTATAAACTGCTCTGGATTTAGTGTTTACCTCTTCTGCTCACAGCCCTGGGCCATTTCCATGCACTTTGAGGTTATTGCCCTCCAATCTCCTGCATAAATATTTTTCTGAATATTCTTTAGCCCAAATTCATTCCACTGAGATGGATTAAGGAGGCATCAAATCAGATGTCTGGAGAATGCTTTGATGAAAAGCAGAAGGTAATAATTAGTTAACTCAGGTTAGCAGCAGCCAAGTAAATTTTATTTCATGGAAGTATTGATGGAAAATCAGAGGGTTACCAGCAGCTGGGGGAAGTATAGGCAGAGATACTATGATCTTGGACAGACTGAAAAACAAATCTGGACTTCTTAGCAGGGAAACTGTTCAAGAGAGCCAAAACTATGAGCATTCCCTGTGAAAAGAGAAAACAAATAAACTTATCTCACTACCATACTCATCTTTCCCTAAGAAAGCAACTTAGCAAGGCCCTCCCCATTTCCCATCAATTGCCTAATAACTCAACCTAAGAAGCAACGAGGAAGTTAAACTTCAGCTAGAGAACTTCTTATTTTGTTCTTGAGAAATATATATTAGTTTCTGGAAGGGCAGAATTTGCATTCTTCTTCATGTGGGCTCAGCTTTAAAAATGCTTAGAAAATAGCTGTACTTAAATATTTGGTAGGATATTTGCCTAATGGTCTCCAAAAAGGTGTGCCTAAAAATATTCTACAAGATTTTACTGATAACATAGAGATTAAACACCTTGTCTTAGCTTGAGTTATAACCATCTTCAAAGTAAACATAGCAAGCTTTAACAGCCCACAATGGCTTGGAGCAGGAAGTGAAAAAATATCTTCTAAGAATTGGAAAAGGAAGAACAATGGCAGATATGTTGCTAAAACATATAGCCTTTTAATTTTTTTTTTTAGCATATTTAACACTGCCAGCTTAGAAATCAATGGAAGGGGGAAGGAAAATCTTCAATGGCATGGATTTCAAAGTGTACCTTATAGAAGTAGATCTGTACAGTTTCTGTTATTGGAAGTGACTACAAAAGAAACAACAAGAATATCAAATAATCTGACTAAAATCTGATTTATTAAAAAAGGGAAATTACTATGAATTTGAGAAATTCATTGTTATTTATTTCATTTCATTGATCCACTTTTGCAAATATTGAGCATTAAAAGAAATCTTTTCAAGTTGTGCAACCCTTTAAAAAGTACTTGAAGGTTGTGGAATTTGCTTATCACTAAAATTGAGTGTTAAAGAGCTGAGACTGTAAATACTTACTATTTTATTATTGACAGTTATGCTGAGCATTGTTTCAAAGTTGATAAAACAAGATCTGCTTCAACAGAAGAAGAATTTTATAAGTGGAGCGCATTTGGAAAACATTTTTCACAGTTTCAGTTGCCACTCTTTTTCTTCAGTGAATGTTAATTTCTGAGATAATGGCTTTCCAAAGAAATGGTGTGGATTTATTTTTGTCAGTATTTTTAGCTTGTATTTCATCACAGAAATGTTTCTTCCTAGTAATTTTAACTGATTTTTTTTTTTTAGTAGCAGCCTTTTATGAAATGCCTCGTAATGCCAGACATTACAGCACATGCATTCAAATAAATATAAATGGAAATTCCTTTTAGTTAAACTGACACCACAATTTTAGCAACCATGCCTTTTCATTTGCCTCTGGGCTTGCCCTTTCCAGTCTAAAGATCTCTGTATTCCTATTTTAGTTTGAATTCCTCTACTCAAAATTAGTGTGTGTCCTTTGAGCCTAAGAATATGGCAGCTTTTTTTTCCAAATGTGAATATCTCAGCAGAGGCAGGAATGATTTATGAAAGGCCAGATCTCTTTCTTTCACAGAGGTCAATGTCAAAAATCTGATTGCCCTTAATAGAAGGTCAGTAGGAAAATGCCATAGAATTTGAAGTCCAAAGGGATTGTTTTCAAGCAGTCTTACCAAACTTTATTTCACCGGCAACTCCTGTATAAGTGCACAGGCATGTGGAGATAGGTAGCAAATATTTTAAAATCATGATAATACAGTGGCCAGTTAAAAGATAGATACATCTTTTAAATTACACACCTGTGAAAAATATTTGCTTATTAACTCTATATTATCAATCAGAGGCACTCAAGGATCTAGTCCAACACTATTAAATACATTGCCCTTATGAACTCCTTTTATATACTGGTTCCACAGTGATCAGGTACGTGTAGGCAATCCATCCTGTAACTCATGTAACTCAGCTTTCAAAAATGAAAAGCTGAAAGCAGAACAAACATGTAGGAACCTTAAAAGATACTTCAGGCATGCTTAAGAACACAATCAGTAATCACAAATCCTTTGTAAACAAGAGGTCACCTACAGGCAGCTAAATGACAAGCACACATATGGATTAGGGTGTCTAGGGTTATTTTATCTTCCTTTGATTTAAAATCAGTGTGACTTTCAAAGAACACAGAAATCCCACCAGTAGACATACATTTAAATATGTTGAAATAGCCCAGATAAATTACCTTCCTCACAAGATTATTTAATAATACAAATTCCAATTAAATTTGAAAATATGGATAAGTACTCCATACCTAGCCCTTCACTGTGATGTATTAGGAGAAAATCCAGCATGATTTCCCTCTATTTTAGTGAGTTCAATACTGGACTTTAGTAATCCTCTCTATCATTGTTACCCAAAGAAAAGATTCTTATTATTTTTTGCATTGTAGTGTGAAAACAAACAAGCAAGCAAACAAACAAACAAACAAAAACCCCACAACTTTTTATTTAAGGAAAATATGTGTTTTGTTCTGTTTTTTCAAAGTTCACAAGAAAATTCTGTAGTGTTAGATCAGCATAGTGCTATGTTTGCCTATGTCATCCTTGACTTGCCTCTTCCTTGTTTCCTTCTTTCTTTAAGGTTCAAATCAACTAGGATTTGGAAAGAGGATAGAAATTGAGAGAAAGACAATTTGTGGTTACAAACCAACAAAATCACCAATTTCAGCAACTAGATTTTATTTTTTGTTTTGTCCTGTTTTTTACTTCAATGGCTTTTTTTGATTTTGTCAAAGACAACATATTTTTGTGTTCTCAAAAATAAAATTCATGATTTTCAGTTTGTGAAATAAAATGCTTTAGATGAAAGGAATTTTAGTTGTTTGATTTTCCAAAGAAAGTACTCCATAGGAAAACCAAATTAGTCTAGATAAAATAAGCAATAATAAAGCAGTGAAAAGTAGAAATTTTCTGTGTGTTAACCAGTTGGTCTGTCTTCATTCTTTTACTTCCTTTCTCTGTCAAAAAAACAGTGATGTTAAACTACATAGACACATTTTCCTCGTGAACTTGAACAAGACAAGTTATTTGCCAATATGCCCTGTAGGTATTGTTGTTTCATTGTCTGAACTTGAAAATTTAACTAAATTCTGGGATTGCTGCTGTTTCTTCTAAAATTTCAATCTAAATTCGGACTCTCTGGAGAAAATACTGCCTTCTACTAGGCAAACAAAAAGATTATATCAAGCATGGTGTAGAGCTGAGCCATGAATGATGAAGTTTTCATTAAAAACTGTGACTCAAATGTCCTTTTGGAATAAGTTCTGAGTTCTGATAGCATTTTAACCATCTCTCTTCCAAAGTATGCAACAGATTTTCCAAAACTATGGATGTGTCAGATTCCTTGGTTGAGTCCCAAGGAGCAATAGAAGCCAAGAGACATGACTCCCAGACCTTGGCCAAGTCTCAGTACCATCTCCTTACAAACAAACAAACAACAACAACAAAAAAAAAATCATAAAAGGGGTAGGTTTATTAGTCTTAAGAGTTTTAGCTCCTCTTTTGAGAAATAAAAATAAAGAAGTCATGCATTAGTTTGAGACAGTGCTTTTAAAGCTCTAGGAAACACTTTAGCCCAAAAATTTTGGAACTAGATAGAGGAAAGGGCAATTTTGGAAAGCTGTAAGGATGACGAGGAAAATAACAGCTGACAATCTTAGCCTAGCTTGAATCTCTCTCACATATGGTGGTTTGGCATCAGTGCTGCTACAGTAAAGTGCCAGGTGAAGGAAGCATTAAATGGTCATGGCAATCTCTGTCAAGCAGCAGTTAAAAAGAGGTAGGAAAGCAAAAGCTGACTGAAATAAAAGGTAGATCATTCAGAAGATGATGAAAGAGATCATATATAGTATAAAAATGAATAAAAATAAGGAATGTAATAACATGGATGGAAAGGAACCAAACAAAAACTTCAGACAGTGAAGGAGAAAAAAATATTTAAGAAATAAGCCTAAAGGACAAGGAAGATGAAGAATGAAAAAAGAAAAAAATAAGGAAGAGCCCCACATTTACGATGATGACTACTGATTTGAATATATGTGTCTCCACTGAGTATGACCAAACAAAACCAAACTAAATTACTTTTTTTGTTTGCAATTAGGAGTTGGAAATATAAAAAACAGCCTAAGAAATTAAGCCTTTAAGAAGGCTTAATTATTCTTCTTTAAGAAGGCTTAACTATTTCTTCATAAAATTTAATAGCCAGCTGAACTGCAGTGGATAAATATGTTAATAAAAAGAAAGTACAGGAAGCTAAGAAACTTCTGAATCTGAGAAATTAAAGGCAAGACTAATTGAAATCAGAAGTTAGTTTCATATATTTGTGTATTTTTTCTCTCATTAATTAATAAAAAAAGACCAATGAGGAATACATCTTCAATTTAACCAAGTATGTCTTTTTAAGAGAAAGAACACTCTTATTTAGCTGCAGATCAGTGTTGGAACAACTCAGTGCAGCTAAATGTTGTACATATGCTGAGATCTGCACTTTTTGGTCATAAACAACATATTGTAATTCATTAATAAATATTAATATTTAAATATTTTTCTTTATATAGATAACTACATAAACCTTAAGGCCATACACAAGGACAGTAGGCAATTGTATACAGGACTTCCTTTATTCATTCCTTCAGTTAAAAAAAATCTATTGGTTCAATAGTTGGAATAATTTTTTCTCTGTCCTTGAAAGTTACTGAAGAAAGTGTAAATTCATACATATATACTGTAAGTATACTTGTACCAATACAGAATTTCTGTCATATTGTTTTCAAAGTGCAAGTCCAAATTATGAAGTCATGTTTTTTTTTTAAAGCTCATGTGAGTTAAACATTAGAACTATCAACTAAACAAGTCTATTCTTCATATTTTTAATAACTAGGTGTGTAGCTACCAGTTCACTTCTTAGAAGCTACACACTCCAGTCCAAAACCTCAGCTGCCGCTTGCACATATATATTCATTCCAAGGCTTCAATCATTCTACAAGAAATCCCTCAAATAAGGAAGTATAATTGCATAAAACAAAGGATCAAATCAGGTCTAGCATTTTTTCTATTATATTTTTTTTAATCCATGCATTTGGTGTCCAAGGATGACTGAAGAAAACCATAGAATGTGAAAGTTGGAGATTCTAGACAGAAACCTGTTACTGGTGTTTTAAAGGGTTCCCTTACAAAAGAAAAAAAAATCTACCATAAAAATCCCAAATAAACAAAAAACACCAAACTTGAAAAATATCCAGTGGTCTACAACTTCCCACCTTACCTGCCACTGAAAAGCTCTTCCCAAAAGTACTCACAGTCCCCACCATAGGCAGAGTAACCACAACTCCTTCTAAACACGTTTCTCCCCGACTCTGCAGCTGAACATTTATAAAAGAAATCCTATTAACGTAGAAACTGCAAGGAACAGCATACAAAACCAGATTATCTATGTACTAGCAGAAAATGTAGGAATTGGTGTTTCACTAACCAGACACAAATGCATCTTCTGTCCAGAGGCACCCATAGTCATCCTTAGTTTCATTCACTATTGGATGATGTTTATGACAGAAGACCTACGACTGGAAATAAGAACCTGTTTGACAGAGAAGCATAAGAACAACCCAATATACTGATTTATAAGCCCTGGAAAGGAACTTCTGAGATTTATTTGAAGATGATCAATTGCATTTTCCTGTGCAAAATTTAATTATTGTTGTCATTGCAGGTCTAAAAATATATAATTCCACATGCTGCTCTATAGCTTTGACATTATATACCATATACATAGTATGCATTTTTGCAAGAGATGGAAAAGGAGTAACATACTTGAGTTGCTTATATATATATGCACACATTACTAGAGTGGGTATATGTGAAAATTAGAAAGGTTTTTCAGATTTTCCTTCTGAACTGATACCCTTTCCTAACTGTTAGAAAGGGCCTGAAAAGTTTTAATAGGAAGGAGAATAGCAGATAACCTATACTTTGCCTGTGTGATGCGAGATTCCTGTCTTCTGAAGTATCTAATGCTGGTAATGATCTAAAATGGGCCATTCATGCATATCTGGTCCAGTATGGAAACTCCAAAGCACAGAAATAGAAATAAATATTTATAGATGTGTGCAGTTTTAAGGGGAGAAGAAGCAAGCAGTTTAGCAGCCTACAGAAGGGAGATTATTCACAGTCAAATGGGCTGTATTTAAATCGAGAACAAGAAGGATTAGGAAAAGAAAGAGAGAAAGAAATGCACCAACTGTCGAGTGATACAGAAAGTTGATTATCTACATACATAGTCTCCAGAATAGACAACCTTTTCAAATTTTCATGAGATGAATTCACATTTTTCAAAGTAAAATGAGAGTTACTGCAGAGTTCATGCTTTTGATCTGTAGAAGTATCCAAAATGCACTTCAGAGCACACGGTACTCTAATGAAAATAACAACATCACAGTGCTCTCTTCAGTATAATTTTCTTAAATATTTTAGTGTATGCTTTAAATGCCGGAGAAGGTAAAAGCTCTAACAGATACAATTATCTCAGAGTTGCCCAAAAAGTTCATAAGAGGACTTGAAAGCTAGATTCAGGGATCTTACAGGGATGCAAATCACACATTTTAATTTTCTACAGGTAAAACCCTATGACACATTTCAGAATTCCTCTATATGAAAGGAATTAATGACTTTCATGTAATGAAGAGTACTGATTTCCTGAAAAGTACAGATTAGAGAACAGAAATGGTTTGATCAAGAACTTTATCATGACCAAAAAGTGGAACATATTTCAGGCAATGGTCCCACTCTGTTGTGACATGGGATATCCTTGAAAATGTGTAGTAACTACTTCAGTTTACACAAGTATACCTCTCGGGTTTAGAGGATTGATCTTGTATAGATTCATCTCATTTGTAAGTAGGGAGAATAAAAAGACCTAGAAGTTTGTAGCATGGGGAAAACTAGTAATTAGAATATTTTAGGATCTTTATGGAAATATTAATTCAGAGAGCACGGCACAGAGTTTTTAGTCCTTCCCAATTAGGTGTGTTTTGTAGTATGGAAATGAGGATAAACTAGCAAGGAATATGTGTTTTATCAAAACATGATGTACTCAGGGTGTCTCAGATGTCACTGCCATGCATCATGTCTATCTCTGAGCTCAACACATGGGCAGAGATGGGCCCCAGAGCTTCTCAATCGGGAAGTACAACATCCATTAATTGCTGCATTTGTTTAGTGGCCATGGGCATGTCATTATGTCATCCATTGGTCAGCTCATTACCGGATTAATCACTGGGAGGAAAAAGTGATATCATAAGGGGTTTTGACAGGTTTATTTTTCTTTTGAAAGGTTTTGTTCAACTTGGGGGGTTTATTGCACAGATATCTGGGTAAATGGGCTGGTAAGCATGTTTTGATCATCTTTGAAATTAGTGCAATTCATCTCTGCAATTCATAGGACTTTATTCCAAACTGATGAACTATAACAGAGCCACCAGCTGTTTTTACTCCTACTTGTGTCCATCTTATTTATCTTAATAGACCCATCTCATTACACTGTTCTCAAAACCGAAAATTATGTGTGCACTACATTTAGTCACTTGTGTGGCTCAGAGAGCAAATAACTAAACTGAAATTGGGATAACTCCTGAAAATCATGCATTGAAAACTGTAAAGAAATCATTTCCAAAAGTTATTCTCTGATCAAACAGGCAGGATAACTTGAGACATCACACAACTTTCTACTGTAGATTGCTCCAAAGGAAAAGAGGTGGAATGCGTTGAATGTTTTAAGTATTTTGCTGGAAAAAAATTAATAAAGCTCTTGCAACACAAGCTTATTCTTCACAATACAATATCTAATGTCAGTATTTTATTCATTAATAAACTAAGGTATAAAATTATATATTTATATTTTGAATTTGCAGAATAATAAACTTCTGTTCCTAAATGAATGCACAGTGACGTTAAAAGATGCCCTGATATTTAAAGAAAATGAAAATGGGCCCAGACTCTAATAATCCCCAGAAGGCAACTATTTAAAATTCAATCCTGAACCTTTATTTTAAATATATATATATATATATATATATATATATATATATATAATGCACTGATGGGAGATCAAGAGTGCTGTAAAGAAACTCTGAGAGGAGACACATGAAGAAGAATAAGAAAAAGCTGTAATGTTTCATATCAAATCTAAGTAATCATATGCCTGAATTAGTAACAATTGGCAAGCCCAGTAACATGCATTTAGAACCTTAATAAAATTCATGTTTTGTTCCCTCATCTGTTATCCTGACCCCTCTGAAGCAGAAGTCAGCCTTCTAGGATGTCACTTAGGATTGCATAGCTGTGAAGGGACCCCAAGTTTGCCAGTACCCTGAGGTGGGTCTGTCAGCACCTATTTCTCAGAGCAAGTGCCCCCAGAGCCATGCCATGCTATACAAGCTCTAGAGCCAGACTGAATCACAACATGACCAAGAATAAACTTTTAAAAAGAAAACAAGCTGAGAATGAGGCAGATTATAAATAAAAATGTTTCATAAACAACTCCCCTCCATCCACTGTGTCCTTGTAGTGAGATCCTTTCTCTCTAGACCTGATCCCAGTTCAATAACTCACTTGTATTTTGGGTGAGACTGAGATTTGCACAGTGCTGAAGTTTGCACATTCCCCCTTTGGGTCTGTTGGGAAAAAAAAAAAATCTCATGACCCCTGGGGCCTGGCTTCTTCTGCTCCCTATTTTTCCCAGCTGTCTTCCTCTGTCTGCTCTGCTGCAGGCTCCAGGTTTTTTGTTATCTTTCACATGCTTTGCCTGCCCTACTTCACTCTCAGCGAAGGTGCCCCTCAGCTATGCACATTTGCTTGCTTTAGAGGGTTAGTCACCCCTTTCCTCAAAAAAGCCCCATGCAATCCAGCTAGAAGTCAACTGGAAAAATTCTCTGTCTCCTTCCCAGCAATTTACCATAGCTTTTGGGTAGAAACAAGCATTCTTTAACAAAATAAAAAGCAAAACTACCAAATTAGCAGTATCCACCATGAACCTGACTGAGATCTTCCATCACTTGAGTGACCCCTTTGAATTTGCATTACCTGTGCTGAAGTCCTGAACGTGTAACTTTAGGCAGTGGCAGAAACACTTGATCTGCACTTTGTCCTCTCCGTATCCACTTTGTCCAGTGCATCTGACAGATACCACAGCCTTCTGCATGCCCTCCATCTAGCAGTGGTGTTCCTCTTGACCATATATTTAAACTGCTGCCACAGAGCTCACATGGGTCTTTTTGGGCAACAGCAGCTAAGCACATGAAATTCAACAACAATGTCCCCTGCACAATTGTGAAACCGAGCCCAAGATTATCACCCTAGATGTTCACTTTGGCAGACACTTCCCATTTTGATCTTTACTTCACATTTTGAGTTTGCATTTTGCTCCTCTTTCATTTAAGAAAGAAGCACCAACTTTTTCTCAAGTTTTACTAAAAAAATTATCAGTATGTGCACAGCTAAATGTCCCTACTCTGATGATGCTATATTCCTTCAGAATATCTCCAGAACTGCTTTCCATTCATTTAATAATTAACTAGCAAATCTTACTTGTCAATACCTGTGAAGAAATATATCAGGCTTTTGAAGAGCGGACACTTAATTCACGTTGACAATCAGGGCACTTTTGAATCTTATGAAATTATCAAATGGAACAGTACATGAAATATTGTGAGTAGAAGAAGGAGTATTAAAAGCGCAAGGAAGACAAAAGCATGGAGTGCATTTTTTAGGTGAGTTAAGAATTGTTGTCCTGCTGTATCTACCTAGCTCTCCAGCAATCTTTAAACACAGGCACAATTCACAGGCTGTCTCCTGCAGCAAGCACCGAGAATCCCAAGCAGCCATTCTGGTCTCCTCTCTGAAGCATTTACTGAAATGATACATACTTTTAATGAGAAAAAGACCAATTTTCACTACCAAGAGATCAGTAATATTCTGTGTTCTGTGTTCACCTTTCTTTTCCACCATGGATTCATATTATGTTATATTTTATTAATATAAAAAATGTAATTATTGAACTAGTCTGTTAAGAAAAATATTTTTTAAAAAAATGGGTGATGCTGCTTATCTGTACATGCTATCAATTAAGCAATTAAAGTTGTGCACCTCTGTCAAAGTGCACAATAATTCTCTCTCATAAATAAAGGCAATGATGCAGTAATGTTCAGAAGACTAAAGCACACACAGAGGTTAAGATGTCTGCAATACCAGCCTTTGTTTAAGTACATCCAAGAAAGGAAATCAATATTCCTCAGGAGAGCATTTTGTTGGTACAGCTGCTCTTGCTAACATTGGCTCAGTGTCATGTTCTTATTAATACAGTCTAATGGCTGCCCTAAGATTGAGAATGTGCAGACATACATAATGAATTTATACTAAAAACACAAAATGTAGAAATTATAATTGCTTTGGCCTGATTGGCTACTTTAAATCTTGAAAGGCTCATGTTTATAAATTAGAGTTTAATGATATTTATGAATCACAAAATTAAGTCCTTCTTTGTAGCCATCATTAACATGAAAGCAATTGCTGTTGCAGTTTGCCCTTTAAGAGCTACAGCACAAAAAGACTGGCATGCTTGAGCGCAGTTTTGCATTTTAGAACAAATTGCTGCTATTGCAAGTAAAATGTTAGGGTTTAGTTATACAAGCATATTTGCTAGCATTAAAATCATTCTTTGAAGCCCACTTTTCTCAGAGGACGAGACATCTCTCATTGTGCATTTTATCGTGCCATTCTGAGAAAGGAAACATCCCTCTGTATCAAGCATTATCAGTCCTCCTCACTGTCTCTCTGAAGATGCACACTGCCCTGAATGTCCTTTGTCGTTCAGCTGAGGTCTGGAAGCCTGAGAGAAGAAGGCAAGAAACATTAAAAAATATAATAATGATGTGATAGGGAACATTACAGAGAAAAATAAATTTAAAAAATTAAATAAAATTAAATTTAAAAAAATAAAAATAATAAAACAAACTAAGACAGAAACAACATCAGACAGCACAGAGCTGACAGCCTCAAAATGATTACTGATCAAACATGGGTAACAACCCTAAGAGAAGAACCTGTGGGAGAAATTTGACATCTCCCTCTGCAGAATGGATCTTGAATTAAAAAAATAAAATAAATAAAAAATACCCACAAATATTATAATGAGCCTAGATAACTAATTGCAGTCTTGCAATGAGTTGCATCAGCATCAAGCATACATGCAAACATGGTGTGCAAGTTGTATACATTGCAATCCTTCCTGCCCCATCCTTCCTCAGTTCTCAGTGTCTGTAGGAGCCTGTGCTCTGTGCAGTGTTGCACAGGACACCTTTTGCTTTCAGGGGCCTCTCTGAGTCTTCAACATCATATAGTTCACACTGATAAGGGTAGTATATCAGGTTTTACTGCCGTTTGTGCAAATTTTCTCCATTGCTACTCAATGGAGAAATCTCTACCCAGAAAAGATCTTAAATAAAATACAAAATTGTATCTTACTAAAAGTCCCAAACTGCATCATATCTATGCCTGTCAATTGCCAGACACAAGTACAAAGTCTATGAAGTAATTCTCTCCACACTCTTGACTAAAATGGTGCTTTTAGTGTCTGGTACTTATCCACCAATTATTTGATTTTCAGAAAAATTTGTTCAGAAAATTATTGCTTCAAGGATTATTCATTTTTTTTTTTAATTAGACAAGCTGAAGTAAGGATGTCTGAGAGTGTATGGCTTGGGCAACCCAAATTAAGCTGCATGAGCATGTATACTACCTAATGATTGAACTTCAATACAGCATGTGAGGCTTACTCTGGTACTCAGTGGGCCTGCTTAGGTCTCAAAAAGGACATAGTGTACCATAATGAGCTAAATTTACAGGTGGAATTTAAGCATCACAGTATCATTTCATATCACCTGACATTTCAGCATCCTGCCTCCAATGCAAGGCTTCACAGCATCTTACACCCATGCATCCAGTCTCCCTATATAAGTAGGGAACTAAAACTCCCCAAGGAAGACACAGAAAGGCAGCACATTGAGCAGACAGCCAGTGGGAGTCACTAAGGACATGTGTATGTTTTACATTTCACTGCTTTTTACAAAATAGATATTATTTTGAACTCTACAAAAGTATCTCTGGGTTTCACACCCCTAGGCCCAAAGATATTCCCTTTAAAATAGAAAGCAATTGTGATCAGATCTTTTACTGGATGGCTGAAAAAGGCTATTTCTCTCGTGCTCGCACTTCTCACAGGGCAACTTGGTTCTTGAATGATATGCTGAGGATATTATGCTTCAAAGAAGTATCTCTTGTAAAGAATTAGAAACTGATGTTTAGATTCCTCTTCGATGTACACACACTCTCCTCCATTATTTATTTACTCCTGAACTAACAATGCTGTGAGAAGGCTCGTGTTTCAACTGATGAGACTGGACACACCACATCAGAAAGCACTTTATTTTAATATATGGAAGGCTCCAGCTTTCTGTATGCTTACTGTAGGCACAGCAGTAATCTTATTCTTCTAGATGTCATTCATATGGAAAGAGAATAGATAATTATTGTCTTGAGTGAACAGTGCTCAAGCCGGATGAAATAAGGAAACCAACAAAAACCTCCTGCCAATAGAACAAATGGCATTTGAGCACCTTATCACACAAAGGGGAGCTGGCCAGATGCTCTGTTTTACTGTGTATCTGTCAGGGCACAGCAAGAGACAGGATTCTGGAGAACTAGGGATGGACACAACTGGGCAGGTCCACAATTATGAACCAGGTCCAAGGGCAAGACAGAAAGCACCGTGAAGGCTGGAGCCTGGTTTGGTGGAGCCCCCACCAGAGCTGCGGGGAGATGGAGACCAGCCCTGCTGGGGCATCACTGAGACAGGGCTGATGGTTGTGGGGGGCTGGCATGGGGTCCTGTACTGTGGGAAGTGTGTGCCCATCAGAGGCTGGGCAGGGATGGGCAGAGCTGGTGGTGCCCTCAGGGCTATGACGCTAACTTTCTTTTGTGAAGATTTCTGAGAAGACTTAAGAAATGTGCTTTTGCTAACAAGGAGGAGCATTCCTCACATCCTGACAGAACTTAGGCATGTGGCTCAGGAAGGGCTCACCAGATGGGCAGAGACTCAGAGAAGTCACTCCTTCCTAAGTTGAACAAAGCCCAGCCTGAAGATCTCAGGTATTTCAGGGTTCAAGCGACTCTTGCACAGAGTCCTGAGAACTATTTCCTTCACTGCTGGAGTCAAAGGAGCAGCTGAGGTCTACATCAGAGGCCAGCATGTCCATGAGTGCCATGTCTGGATGCTCACCTGGAAGACTTGAGGACCTGGCTCTTAGTAATTATACCTGCACAAAGCACCAACAGAAACTGGTATGAGCACAAATGAGGGGCCAATATGATTCCAATTGCTCCATTAAACCTGTGTCATAAGTATTTTTCAGATTGGCAGCTGAAATAAAAGGAACTTTTGGAACTGAGTTTCTGTTGGTCATCTATATTTAACACACTTTAAAATATCCAAGTCAAAAATCACAAGTCCAGATAGGCGTATCTTGGTTATTTTACTGTAATGTGGAGGCCTTAGATATCCTTGGATTTCTCTGAATGCCTGTGTTTAACAAACAGAACCAAGCCCTTAATATCCTCTCTACTTTAAGGAAGCCATGGGTCAGATGAATGTGGCTAATTATTGCAGAGGCTTATTATAAAAATTCGTGTCTCTGAAACTTGCAGATAGTTCAGTGTTTACAAAATACTTTTGAAAAATTGAATAATTTCTTCTGCAGTGTTTAACACAGAGTAATGGATCCAATAGAGAGGAAAATAAACTATTGAGGAATTACCCATTCCACTTCTGGATCATAGGTAATATTGTGCCATTGACATATTCTATTTCCTCCCTGGGACTTGTGCACTTTTATTTAAGCCAGGTTTTACCCATAATATTTAAGATTTCACGTTTCATAGAGTTTTGTTAAAGAATGCGATCTTTTCTGCCATATTTTTTAAGTTTAAAATAGTATTATTTTTTATTATTACTATTTAAAATATTATTAATTACTATTATTGAAAAGTAATAATATGGAGTTTAAATTCATTTTAGAGTGCTTGAAATAACGTCAAAGGTTTGTAAAAGAACGTTTTTCTCACATTTGCTAAGTGACAGGCTATGAGAAAACAGATTTTTACAATAGTTCAGGTATTACAGATTAATGAGACTCATACAGGCTTAAGTGACAAAAAATTAAAAGCCTACACTATGGGGCAGTTACTTGGTCCAGTTTTTTCCTCCAATATAGATGAAAATTCAGAGATTCATTACTTATGCACTCCAAGAAGAGACTGAGTGGAAGAACTAGTCCGAACACACATAGATTAGCTCATCAAACAGTAGGGCAAAAGATTCTGATGCAGAAAAATAATGCTTTTGTGGATTTTTTTGAGTGAGTTCTTCTTGGTTAGATAGAGTACTTTGGTCTGGCTGTTTCCCCTGAAAAAATTATTAGTGCGCTCAGTTGCCTTCAGTCTCTTTCCATTTCATTTCAGTGTAGCTGGAGAAAGACCACCTGCAGAGACACTAATCCAATCTAGGCAAATGTTACAAAGCAGAGTGACAGAATTGTGGCTGAATTATGCCTCTCAAAAGACAGAGCCCCATCAAGAGTGCTGAGGTAATTCACGAACTGAATGCAATACACTGGCCAGAGGCAGCCAGACTAAGCAACTCGAGTTGCTGCCAGAAGTGCTTGAGGGATTAGGCTGAAAGGTGACCCCAAAGTACAGTGTTAAAAAAAAATAAATAAAGAGCTTTTAATCTCACACAGAGTTGTATCATTGAACTGGGATAAAAGATTTTTTAAAAACCAAAGCAGCCTGATTGAACAAAAGTCCCAAAGTGTGAGCACACTTGTCCAGATGAAGAAATGTTTGTACAGAGCAGAAGATGCAGGAGGTGTTGGTCATCAGCAAACTGGGACAGAGAGTGAGTCAGGCTACTTAACTGTAGTTTACACTTACTTTTCCTGTTGGACTTAGTTAACATTGGGATGAAACAACAAGCAGAAATCCCATCTTTTTGGAGGGGAGAGGGAAGCCCCACAGTAATGTACTTATCCACATTTACTTTTCCACCACCACAGAAAATGCTGTAAAAATGACAGAAGACAAGTTAAACACACAAAGGCAGAGATAATCAGGTTCATGGTCTGCAAGAGAAACTTCAGCAGTTCCACAAGGGTTTAATAATTCAGATCTATTAGACTGAGGTGTTCAATGCAGTAATAAGAAACACAGATTCTCAAGGTAGAATTTAGGGGAGGGACTTTGCATCTGCTGCCAAAGGTTCCCTGCAAAGGCAATTTCACAAAACACACCAGAGTATCCATTTGTAACATTAAAAGGAAAAAGTAATTCTTCCAGTTTGCAAAGTGCCTGCTCATGATGTAATCCTTCACAGTGAATCAAATTTGCTAGTGAATCCTTCTCAGGAGGTTAGTTACAAATTAGGACTATCAACCAGAAAAGAATGATATCACAACACTAGTATCCAAGCAACCAGCAGAAAAAATTAGCAATAAAAAGGAGATACTTGAAAGCAGTTGGCAAATAATAAAATCAAGTTCAATCAAAACACTTCTGTGAGGGTTATGAGTGCAACTCTATGATTCTAGAGGCTTGGAGCCTGAGTACTGTGGTTACAATCTTAATCCATCCCCCAGTACTGTGCTACTGTGATGAAAGCGAGTCTTGCTCTTACACCCAAATAAGCAAAAATAAAACCTCACAAAGTAATTCTGTGATGGTTAAAAGCCATGAAAGTGTATGCTCTATGTCCTCAGATATCCTTTATTAGTTGGCCAAAAGACCTTGCAGCTCATCCTAAAGCGCGGTCTCTGTCTGACAGGATATAAAACAGATTTGAAAACACCGATTACTGACTGCTTGCTTGATTGCAATTAGATAAAGCAAAATTATTCTGCTGAAGAAAATTACTTGCAAAACAGCACTTATATGGAGGCAATAGGGCCCTTCAGTCTCATCCTGTTCCCCAGGAGGCAGAGGGGGACACGTGGGCATGGCAAAGGCCAAAGCAAGTCTTCTAGATCCCAGCCTGAACAAGGAGAGGCTGAGGGCTGCAGCTCAGTCCAAAGGTGAGGGGATCCTGGCAAGGGAGAATGGACAACACAGGAACAGCCCTTTGGTGGGCAAGTCAGAAACAGCACACGGCTCCTATGGACATCTTAACCCAGACTAGACTGGATATGCTCCAGAAAAGACTTTCTGTGGAAATGTCTGACAAATGGGAGCTGCTGCTGTTGTTTCACTAATTCTGAACAAACAGGGCTGTGCTTGTGTTAGCAAAGATCATTTCACAACTTCTTCCACAAGCCCTTGCTTTTCATGTTAGACTTCAGTGTCTGCCTGTTGTCATCTGTGGCTGTAAGTTCTCCATAACAGGAGCTGGGTCTCTTTGTGCATGTACTGATTGACTGAGGTCCCTGCATGTTCATGAAAAGTCAAAAATATATATTAACATCAGGAGCCCCTTACCAAAACCTTGAACTGAATTTTTACTTGCAAAACACATAGTAAACTTATTCTTCATATTAATTGGTTTTAAAAGGAAAAAATAATACAGAAAACAAGCTGCCTTGTTAATAATGAAGAAAATGTGTACAAAGGTGAATGACAGTTTCCACTTGTTGGCAGGCACAATGAAGGCAGAAATTTAGAAGTGACTAAAAAATTGTCCTGTGGTTTCATTTAGCTAATTCAGTGTAGATTGCACTGAAATAAGTACTATTTTATTGCACTTTTCTACTCTTTTAAGTACCTCCCCGAGTAGCTATCCTTCACTATTTTATTTATAAAAAGAAGAAACAGAGAAAAAAAAAAACAAAACAAAACAAAGTGCCTGAAATGTCACAATATAAAGCTGAATTACCATTTGTGCATTGGTCAGTGAATTTAATTGGAGGTAGTTCATCCAAAGTCTTCAAGTTAATATTTTCAAGATGATTTTTTTCCTAAATGATTATGTTATTCGTCTGGCTTTCTAAATTTTATAGAGTCATACCAGAAATATTCAGGAATTAATTTTCAGATGCCATGCTCCCATGCTTTTCCTAAAACTTTGTATACGAAAGCACCAATTTACCAGTGTGATTATGGACATTGAAATAGATTTCATAAGCAGTAGAAGAGCGTTCTTTTCTTGCTTTCAAGAATGGAATTTTGATTTCTTCAGCATGCATGACCATTTTCTATTAATTGCACAGTTATTTTCTTACACATAATATAATTTCAAGAAACTGCAAGGATTTCAAACCAAACATTTTTCAGCTGGTCCCGTTTGTGAAGTTAACCGCAATCACTTCTTTCATATTCTGACAGCCACTAACTTGTGTTCAATTAATGTTGCGTTAATCAGCAAGGTGCAAGAAACTAGGTAAGTTAGGTCTATGTAGTGCTATATTCATTCAGTGTTGTGTCTCTATTCAATCAGATTTAATATCTTGTTTAAATGTTCCTATTCATATCTTGTTCCAACTATTATCTTGCCAATAAATCAGTGATCAACTGATCTATAATTGATCTATCCATTCTACGCCACTGAAAAATTATGTAAGTTCAACGTGAAGCTCTTGCAAATGTTGCAATTAAACAAAAAGTAAGGAGAATATATAATTTAAACTGAAATGTTCTTCTGAAACCAGACTGAGACATTTCAGGTTTATACATTCCCTGTTGTGTTTTGGCTGTGCAGAGATTTCAAAATCTGATGTATGGATGAGATGAAACAAGAATGGAACAGCTTTTGCCACAAATTTTTTTTTTTTTTCTTGTGAAACCAAACCATGTCCTACATGGCCTGACAGCCTGTCTACCCCCAGCACTGTTTAAATAATGCTGTTCTGAGCACAGCATCCTCTACTGCCACACCATGACTCAGTATTTTCATTTAATCTGATTTCTCACTCTGACAGACTTTGCCACATTTCAATATATATATTCAAATGCACCTGAAAATACCTGCTTCTTGCAAGGCTTCTCAATAGCATGCAGAAAACACAGGATACAAGTGTAAAAATCCTTAGTGAAATGTGTGCCACTAGCATTTCATCACAAGGCAAACTCCTCTCCCTGTGGCTCCAACAATCAACAATGTAAGCATTTTGCTTTTTGAAGCCGAGGTGCCTCTGAATATCCACAGTCTGCTCATTTAAAGCAGGACATGACTGTTTTGGCTGATTCACTCCATTGTTGGACTGTGCACCCCTCGGGATCACACAGTAGTGAGTCAGTCATTTGTAAACAGGAGAGAAAAAACCCAAATGAATAGAGAGAACCACAGGCTTCATTCTTGTGATCAAAAGCATCAAAGAAACCATGCAAAGGGAGCATAATTATTTATTGAACAAAACTTATAAGATGATCTTTCCTGTGTAACCTCAGCAGAGCCTGCAGCTGGCCTTACCCACTATTGAACTAAGAAATAATTTGCACCTCACTAAAAGATAATGCACACTTTGGATCCTCCCTTTGGGAAAAGAAGATGAGCTATATATTCATTTTTGTTCTGAGGGACTGCATAATGTTTTGTTTTGTTTTGTTTTGTTTTGTTTTCAAAAATAGAGATGTGATTTTAGGTATATTTCATGAGCAAAATAATATGTTGGTTTTTCAGGCCTTAGCACTGAAACCACACAGGACAGCTTACAGCAGAGAATTACATGCTTACTACAAGCAGAATCAGGCTGAGGGGACTTAAAAAAATAACACTGCTAAGAAAGGATTTTTGCAAGCACAAAGCTAATGAGACTAATTGGTATTATGTCAGATGTATAATGTTTCATTATATTGTTTTTTGGCAGTGGTGGTTTGGTTTTCCTGGGCACAGAGCCCAGTTTCTGTTTAATTTTCTGTAAGGTTTCATAGCAGCCTAGACATACAGAGCTGGCTTGCTTGCAAATAACCACATATCTCAGTATACATATTGATTAGAATTTAAACACACCCAGCAGCCTGTTGGATGTACCTGCCTATGACATTCTTATCTTCTTCAAACTTAAGACAATTTTTCCTATAAAAGGAATTATAAGGTTTACCAAAAAGAAACTAGATGGAATTAAAAATTAAAAGGTTTATTTCACACATTAAAGCCACATTGACATATCATTATGGCTTTGAGCTTAAATCCTGTCTCAGTTCTGAACAATTCTGTATGCCTGCACTGACCTTGAAGATTTATAAAGTCTAAAGCAAGATATTAAACTCAATAGAAGATTTTTTTTTTCTCCAGGGTGCCAGCAGTCTTCTAGGTCTGCTCTCTCTCTCTCTCTCAAACATTTTGTTTGAGGCAAAGGCCTTTCAAGGGGAGTTTCCTGAGGCACTGAATTTCCCAGAAAGTTCAGTTCAACAGACAGAGGTATTAGATCAAACCAAAATGGACTTTAGTGGCTTTTACCCAGTGTTATTCCTAAACTAATGAGTCTTATGGAGATAATAAGATCTCAGCAGAAAAGTTGAGCTTATTGTGGAGGCAGCCCTAGGTCAGCTGCCACTGCCCTCCACACTTCCATTGTCACTTTGTGCGGCACAAGCCTGACTGCTCTCTGCATCTGCACAGCACTAGAAATCTATAGGTGCACATTGCTTTATGTGGTAGCTCAAGACAGCAAAACTGAAAGGTCTACACACAGTTCACATCCTTGAAAATTTTGACCATTATTTATAATAAAAAAATGAATATATCCCTCTATAGTGTATTTGTATTTACACATCTTCATCTTGTTCTAAAAGCTCATTGATTAACAACAGGCTAGACTGTGCAATTAAAGCCAGGTGAGGAATGAAAAATAATGAATATTTAAATATCTTGTTACTGTAGCTGTATAGGTCTTGTGCTTGCTTCCTGTGAAAGGATTTTTTTGAAATTTTCTTTCCAGAAAAACTTAACAAAATGGCATTAGGGTTCTTGGAATTGTTCATAGCAAGAAATACATATAAGTTTTTTGCAAGCAATATTAGTATGTGTCCAGTCACAGAGTGCACTTTGACAAGTGGAAGAAAGTAATGCAAGTCCTAGTTACAAAACATAAAGGTAAGATTTTTAACAGACACAAAGCTGCAATTATGCTATGGATGAAACTGAAGACTTCTTGATCTGCTTAGGCTGTTTACAGAAGAGGAGAAAAGTTGCTACATATAAATGTATTTAAACTGTTCAGATCCAAATCACTCTAAATCATTTGGAATTAATCCTCTTGTGAGACCCCACCTGGAGTACTGCATCCATGGCTGGAGTCCTCAGCACAGGAAAGACACAGACTTGTTTGGATTTACTCCAGAAGAGGGCCACAGAATTTAGAGGGATTGTACACCTCTACTACAAATACAGGCTGAGAGACTTGGGATTGTTCAACATGGAGAAGAAAAGGCTTTGGCTTACATCTGATTGCAGACATTCAGTGCTTGAAAGGGGTTTATAAAAGAAGAGGAAGAGTGATTTTTTTACATGGGCAGATAGTGACCAGACAAGGAGTAATGATTTTATACTAAAAAAGATTTAGATTTGATGTTAGGAAGAAACTTTTCACTGTGAAGATGGTGAGGCATTGGAACAAGCTGCTCAGGTAAATTTCAGATGTCCCATCCCTAGGAGTGCTCAAGGCCAGGTCAGATGGGGCCCTGAGCAGCCTGATCTATTGTGTGGCACCCTGGCACATGGTCTTCTAATGAACTTTAAGGTCTTTTCCAAACCAAGCCATTCTATGATTTAGGTGGCTGTGACTTGGGTCACATTAAAATTGTTTATCTGTCTCTTCCTTTCCCCTTTCCCCACCATGTCTGCTCATTTGTTTCATATCATCCCTCAGTGACTGCTTAGAATAGAATCTGTTGGAATAGACTCCGTTTTACACTGAGTCTCCTCTATAAGAATTTTCTGTTGTATCACTTTGGTTTGGTGGCCAGTATTGGCTGCCATAATCAAATACATCATTCACCTTATTATGCACAGGTATCTTTATTGCAGCTGTTTAGAGCATCCTGACCACTGATTTCACTTTTCTGTTAATGGAAGTTACAACAATTTTACATAACAATAATGGACTATTGTGGTGAAAAAGGAGGAAAAAATACCCATTATTTTTTTTTTCTTGCCCATAGAGACTTCTAGGACCATTAATAGTATATAATGCCACTGATCTCTCCTCTGCACTGGCTTTCATCAGACAAAGTCACCTTCAATCACACAGCAAAGAAGAAAACCCTTAAACTAAAACACTTGCACTTCAATATTTTTTGATTTGAAATGTCTTCAGCTAAGACTTTTCTTATTCATGTGGCAGTTGGAGATCATTATCCTGGAGATGAAGTCTGATCCAGAGTCTGCCTTCATCTTGTAATATTGGATTTTCAAAAAAAAAAAAAAAAAAAAAAAAAAACTAGAGCATTTGAATAATATTATCTTCAGACTATTATTTCTATAAGTCTATCATATAATAGTAAATAGAGTAAAATATGCTTATATTGCTATAAAAATTATTATATAGAGAGTACCTTAAGATATGCTTCTATTAAATCACATTAAAATTTTCATAAGAGACCCAAGGGATTGTTTCTTGCTTGAATACCAAAGTGGAATATCTTTCCTGATGATGAATTTTCATCCTAAAATTATACATGAGAAAGGAATTATTTGTTACAGATTTTGGCAATGATTGTGTCAGAGAAAGACAAAATGGCTTCAGTGGGTTCATGACACCCAAAACAATGATAGGCAGATAAAAAAAAGAGCAGTGAGGGATAAAATACATTGGGTCAGTAGCAACCAAGGGTCATTAAGCACATCATTCCCATATAACATAGTCATCCCAGGCAATTAAATTTACCATTACAATTAGCTCTAATTGTCACCATTGTTAACAGCCTTGGTAAAGAAACCAGAGAATTAATTACATGTTGAGCATACCACAGGTCACTATAGACACACACACTGACAAAAAACTTTGATGTATTTTCTTTGCTAATGTGTTCCTGTAGATTTTCTGTTGAGTAGATTTCTACTTCTATTGCACAATCACCAATCAATTAAAATTCAATTAAAAATAAAAATAGAACTTCAAAAGCTAAACATCCTGCTAGCTGAAAGGCTTTTGGGGCTTTTTTTTCCCCCTTCTCATTTCAAAATCTTAGATAAATTCAGTTGGTAAAATCCCAAGGGGAAAGGAATTAGAAAGTATGTCATTTTTGTCAAAATGTAGGTACTCTCAAATCAACCTCCACAGACTGCTTAAACTGATAGGCAGGTGAAAAAGTTAAGTCTATTTCTCTCCTTCTTGATGCTTTATCCTTGACCAGCTCCATTGAAAGAAAAACTAGAAATGCAAAATATTATGAAGATACACATCAGCAAACATGTAAAATAGATCCTTTATTAGGCACTTTCTGCATTTATCACTCACAGAGATTAGGGGCAGATTGTTTCTGCTCTGTGGAGATTTTATTGATTTTTTCCTTTCTAACATCATAGGAAACATAAAATGCGACAGGTCTGCTATTAAATCTAATGAAAAGCTTAGGTCTTGACTTTAAATTGATTACCTCATCCTATATTTTGTGCACTTCACTATTATCATGTTTGGTATAAAGACATATTTCGGTTAAAGAAATGTCCTGTTATTCACAGTCTAATAATTGTTTCAGGGCATCATGGTGACATTTAAATTTTGTAAAAACCACATAGGTCTTATTCCTTCTTATCTCAAATGAAAATCTGTGTGATGATGTCATAATTGTGTGGACATAATCTCAAGTAAAGCAAATTCGTTCTTTTTTTTCTTACTTGTTCAGCTTGATTATCAACTTTGCACCTCTGACATACCCAGTACCAGTAAAAATGGTGGCTGCTTCTTATGACACAATGCAGCATGTGGAAAGCTGCTTCATTTATTGTATTAATTTTTGAACTAATGCACAGTAGCCTTGCTGATATGAATGGTAGTTCCCAAATCCCCTAGCAACAAGAGAATCACAGAAAATTAATTTTCCTTCTCTATTCATGTTCTCTATTTAGAGTGTAGTAACATAACTGGGGTAAACCACGTGAAGTATTGCTCATATAAATTATTTTAATGATGACTCAGCTGGAGACACAGCATCTTCACAAAGATAAGACAAATTTGAATACATGCTGCACTGACAGAAAGCAACACCCCCGGTTTGACTGTATTTCATTCTTTCACATCTGCTAGGCTGGAACCACCATGGTAAAAAATATCTGAGGGATGTTTCCAACAACAGTCTCCAGTTTTCCGAGAACAGAGATGGAGTCAGGCCTGGAACACATGTTCAAAGCCCTTCTGAGAAAGAAGACTGGAAACAGGGATGCTGACAGAGCTGCCTACAGGGTGTTCCTAAATCCAACCAGCAAATCCAGTCCACTAGCCAGGACAGCAAGGGAGAGAAACAGGACCACAGCCATGACCAGGACCCAGGTCACCTAAAGCAGTCCTAGGTAAGTTACAGGGTTAAGTCCTGGGTAAGTCCCAGGCTGGGCTGAAATGAGCAGCCTGGAAGGAAGATCCAGGAGTGGCTAGGCAGGAACAGTCAGGGCTGCTCAGAGGTCACACATTGTTTCAGTGGTTTAGTGTAAGGGAAGACAGCAAAAAATATATTCACTTCCAGATGTATAAGAGTGTTAAGATAAATTATTGATGTACAGAGAATGTTTTCCATTTTGTTAAGAGCAGTAATTAGTTCTCAGCCAGGATGCCCTACAACTTTTCTGCCTTTCATAAAATAATTATTACCTGGTGAACATCCATATCCAAAAATTTTTATTTTACAGTGTCTTATTATAACAAATTACCTTATTTTTCATTTTAACAAAATGGTATATCTTTAAGCCATAGTATGCATGAAGAAAACAAAATTCTAAAAAGGTAATAAAATGGTGTTGCCTTTGTAAAGGATTTGAGGTCAGCCTATCTCAGAGTCTGATACTGATATCTAGAAGAAAGGACGGTTGACTTCTGGTGCAGTTTACCACAAGATGCCATTTACATGACATGTGACAACTATACATGGTGCAGCACCTTTTCTGCACAGCTGTTGGCTTTATTTTTTAATCAATAAACTGCTATACTGGTATTAACCCAACTTTATTGTTGGTAGATTTGTTCTCACCTTAAAAGTCATTACACCAGGACTAAAGCATTTGGGTAGTCAACATCACTGACTTTGTTCCACAGTATCAGTCCTGAGACAGTAAACCATACTTCCAGAGCTGTGAATGGGGCATCTTCCTCCAGAGCTAAATTTGCATAACAAAAGCAAATTGAAATAAAACATGGACTCAGTATTTTCTGCAAATATAATTCAGCTTCATGTAATATTTATAGAAGGCCTCTAGTTTTACCACCTTTGGTGGTTGGGCTGTGCCATATATGTAGTGAGTACTGATGACTAAAAGAAAGGATAGATAGCAACACATTGAGTTTTATCCTCTTCTGGGCTATAGGCTAGCTGTACTAAGCTTTAAAAGCATTGGTGTGATGGTTATGAACACTGGTGATGTAACTCAAGATTGACTGTCTCTTCCTCCAAAAGAAATTTGCCTAAGCTAAAGATGGAAAAATCACTGTTTCATAAGAAAAAAAAATAAAAAAACAAGAGCAAATTATATTGTCTCCTGGCATCCTTTTTTCCCTGTATTGAAGTACCAACTGGATGATTCCCAGAATTAAAAGATGTGTCATTTGAGTAGTGATCTTCACTATTTTCAAGTCTGAAAAAGCTGACCTCACCATACAGGTATGCAGTCCAAAAATCACAGTACTGAAACAGAATTTAAAAAGTGATGCATAAGGTCTTGGTTATTTTTAAGTTCTTTCAGTATTGATTATTTTTGAGTTCTTTAATGCAGTCCCCTATGTTTTTATTGCTTTCAATTGATATTGACTGTGAGTGGACCTGTACAAAAGTTGGTAGAAGATGTACTGAGCACTGTTACACTCTGCTCCCTTGTCTCACTTTTTCCATCTAGGGACAATAACAACCTTCATTTCCTGGTTTTAATTGGAATGAGCTGCTCATTAGATAAGGATCAACCTCTTTCATTCAGCCAGTGGCAACAATCTACAAATTCAGGGAGCAGAAAAGTAGAACATTATTTAACAATGTGATGTTTTAAAAGATATTTTATGTTTGGAAAGAGTTTTTTTCTAATATAAAAAATGGAAAGCTGATTTTGAAAAATATAAGCACATTAATTAGACCAAGAAAATTCAATCTTGATCTCAGATTCATCTGCAATAATAAATATAGCCATTTCCACAGGGTTCTATGTCTTTAGTCAAGCAAAGGTGAATGCTAACTAAGTATTTAAGAAAGGGTTTCTATGCAGAAAAAGGATGCATCATTTCACCTTTAAAGATGTACCTCAAAGAAGATGAGGCCTACATAAAATTGTTTCCTAAAAACATGTGCATAATCTCTACATCTCCAGAAAGAAATCAATTTAAAATTCTAATATAATTATTACTTAGTGATAGTACGTGTCATGCCTGTTTGTTTTTTTTTTTTTTTGCTTATTTAAATAAGCTTCCAAATGGGCATTATCTCATACAAAAACAAAATAAAATAATTTTGAAATATTACAGCACATGTACATTAATTATTCCCCTCAGTCCATCAGGTTTATCAGAGTCTATTTACCTAAAAATTAGCAGAGATAAAGAAATGTCAAAACTTAATTATTTTATGCAGCTTCTACCATAATTCAGTCTACCTTTTTTCAGTGTCAAAACAAAACCATAATAGATTCTTGAAATTAAATTGTGAAGTAAGTTATTTGCCGAGATGTTTTAGTATTTAGATCATGATCTCCAAATTCAACAAGTAGCTACATTAAGTGAAATTATTTGTCCATTCAGCATAAGGCTGATTTGCAATACCTGTATTGCCAGAAACCACTGACCTATTTTGCTGGAAATGCAGCCAAGTTGACTATAATTTTACTGTTAAAAATCACAGTTAATAAGGTGCTTGCGTCTTCATGTATTCCACTTAGCTAGTGCTACTGTGTTCTCCTCTGCCATGGTGCAAATTGCACTTTCCCTCAGAGTAAGAACTTTTGTATCCTCTCTATTTTTCCCCAGTCATTTCAGGGTGTAGCCTAGGCAACAGCAAGGAGTTTTGTTCCCACTTTTATTTTTCTAAATTGTCCCTCTTAACATGAGGAATAAACCTCAGTAAAACTGTGCCCACTGGCCAAGGAACTGGTGACAGTTCAAACACAATGGAAGGTGCAATGCAAAAGTAAATGCATGCTGTATTTTCTACCAAAGGGAGTTTTCTTTGTCCTACAGTCCCAGCCCATCATGACACTGCTACAACCTTGAGTATGTTGTCCTGAGAGACGTGCAGCACGTTCATACCTCAAATACAAATGATAGTGCTTTGAATTACTCTGATCACTTATTTCCTAGAGTTCTGTAACCATTAATTACCACCCAATCTTAGATAGGCAGTGAGCACACTTATATCTGACAGTCCCTCACCAACTTCAGAGGGATCTTTGCCCAAACAAAAAGAGAATATTCAAACCAATTTCCATTATCTGTCTATCAAAGTCAGGAAATTTGGCTTCAAGAAACTGCAATGTGGTCACTTTCCATGAAAGTCAGGATAAAATAATTGTGTAGCCAAATTCAGTAATGTAACCTAGATTAACCATGCATCAATTAGCAATAGACTTTGAACTTTGTAAGATCGAGACAATGCTTACTCATTTTGTTACACACCTTTTTTTGCTTATTTGATTGCTGCATTGTGGTTTTTTGGTTTTTTTCAGTGGTGGGTTTTTATGTTGTTTGGGTTTGGATTTTTTTGTTATTGTTGTTTTTTTGGGTTTTATGTTTTTTTAAAGTTGATTTGAGTTTGGAAAGCCTTGTCCTAAATGTACACAGTCATCTTCCACTTTACTGTGCTGTTAAATTTAACTGACTGCACCGGGACTAATCTAACATCTAACAGATGGATGTAATCCAGCACCTATGCTTTGAAAAAACCTTGGAAAAGGCCATGCAGTTCTGAAGATTTTGGGAAGCTGACCAGTAATTGCTAAGTTTTTTATTACAAGACGATGTCTTTGTCTTTTAAAATGATGGGAAGGATATGGGCTTCCATTTACTTCTCCCAGTGAATAAGGTAAAGGCATTTGTCTCTACTTTTAGCAAGTAAGAAGCAAGCCTTTCATTCTCAATCAATGTTTGCAAATCCTAATCAAGCTGATAATATATTTATTGATGTCATATCATATATTATTATGAGACTGTACGCCACGGAATAGATGAATGTATTTTCAGTGGGATGATTCACTAGTTCTAAACACATTGAATTTGCACAACTCTTGCTAGAAATTTGCAAGAACGATCAAATACTATATTCTCTAAGTCACGGAAGAAAAAATGAATCTATTTCAACCTTCTGTAAACAAAAAAGCTGCTGTGGCAAGATTTTGTTCCTTGAGCTCAACTCTTAACAGAATTTTACACATACATTGAGCAAAATATTAAAATATATATAGATACAGGAGTTGTATATATATGTTTAGGGTTAGTAGGAGTATATATATATATGTATATATATATATATATATATGCATGAAAACTAACACTTGGTGCAAAATAGTAAAGTCAGTCAACAAAGAACTATAAGCTCAAATTATGATCCATGCTTTTAGATAAAATGGACTTCCAAAAACTGTTTTGTTATCTCTTTCGCAAATGTTCAGAATCAGGCAGGCCAGGAGCTGGTAAGTGTTCATATAGTGAATGCCTTGCATCACAACACCATTCTCCGTGCAGCACACTTGCATGCAGCAGAGCATTTAATCTGCTACACATTTAATCTCTGAGAGGAATCTTTCTGATTTATTAATTACTTCCATGTTCCATTGAAAGGAATTGCTCAGGCGTGTCAAGTTACACAGATATTTAATTTTGCTTGCAGTAGTATTTTTCTGCCACTGTTAAACCTCTACGTGTCATTAATCAAATTTTGCAACAATATGAACCAGGTTTTCAAAATAGCTCAGATAATAAACAAGGACAGAATTTTAATGTATTCACACTGTGAGATTTTTGAGACGAATTATGAAAACCTTGCTAGTACAGTAGACCCTCTGAAATGCTCTAACCAGTCACTTCAGAGCCTCAGTAGCTGAAAAGATCATCCTTAAAAACCTGGCACAAAAGTGAAGATGAATAATTTCTGGAAATCTGTTCTATAAGAACAAGTATTCCTTAAGCCAGCAAAGTAAGAGGAATTGAGATGAACAGTGATGTAATACTAGCTCATTTTGTGAAACATTTTTTAGGAATGAGTGTCCTGGCAACATTATCTGACATAAAAATCACTTGATATGTGCAATGAAACAACTGCATAGGTCCACCATGAACCTCTATCATAACACTCCTTAGAGACCTGCAGAAACATTTTGGAGAGCACTCTGTGCAATCATGCAAATGGCCCAAATTTAGAAGCATATTACTGCTTTTATAAAATGACTTAAATTTTTGTGGATTACTCTTTCCCTGTATGTTTCTTTTCTAAGCTTTCATCGTCTGAAATATTTTCCATCCTAGAATGTATTTTGAGTCAGATGCTGAAATTTTATATGTAGTTTCATTTTTTATGATAGTTTCATATTTAAGTTCTTTTAAGAAGTACTTTGGAGATTTTTCAAGACAAGCACTTGACTAAGTTTTCATTTGTGCAATATTTAAAAGATACCTGAGCTGCAAGAGGAAAAAAGAATAAACTCCATGTTCCTTTCTTAAATTCCTCATTCTTAAAGAATCGCTTTGCACTCTCAGATGTTATTAAGGACTTTTCAGGATACACTATTACATACTGCAAATATTATTTGAATTCCAATCTCAAATGGCATATCTTTTGAAGACCTAGAAGTCACTATTTCATTTCTAAAGAAAAAATAGAAAATAAAAGATACATGTATCACAGAAAAATTTCTCTCATTAGTTCTATACTTTAAAACATCCAGTCTGATTAGCTATTATTCTTCTTATGGTTCTATTGTTTAAACAAATTAAAAATCTGATCCTATGTTCAGTGATGAATAACTACTGTTGTGAAAGTACAAACATTCGACTATTACATATCTTGTTATGCAAGAAATGTGTTATTTGATGAAAGCCCCAAAGCAAAGAGATGTATGTATTACTGCCTTATACTAGGTTAGAGTTTTAAATCATAACTCCCTCTTTGTCTGATAACACAGGGTGAAAATATTCTTTGATTAATAGATAGGGATGCAACTCCCTTTTTTAATACAGCAAGAGATGCTTTTCTTTTGAAAATATACCTCTTGCCATACAGGATCAACAAGCAAGATATGGCGATGAAAACAAATTTAAAATATTTTTGAAGTTCATTCATTCAAGAAACAAGCTAAAATTGCAGTTTCTTTTCCACCTTCTTTTTTATATCATTTATTGGTGATGAAATGAAGCAGACAGAACCAAATCAATAGCTCCATAGTCAGCTGTGCAGAGGAAATTCTCTCAGCAGTAAAGAGGAATTGACTTCATTGTTCAAAAACATGCCTTAACCTTTGTACCTGTCTCTGAGGTAAAAGAGTAAATGAAAGCTTCTATTTTGGTCACTGGCCTTTCTGGGGCTGACAGCAACCATGGCAATTTACTTCCATATACTGTGAGTCATAAAGGCTTATAGGATGATGCTCAAGCAATTCAACTTTGTGTTCCTCAGACTGTTTGTGTTATGACTGATGTCTCAAACTGTCTTTAAAACGTGACCGCTAAATCCATGTGAAACCTATCTACTCTCGGCAAGCTGAAGACATTGGTTACTGTTTTGGACACACTTCAGCTTACTGTTTTTCATTCAGATGGTGAGACTTTGTAAATCTGTTCTCACAATAAATTTGTAGGGCACCTGAAGCATGGGCCTATAGGCACCAGGATAATTTGTCTCAAAAAGAATAAAATGCAGTGATAATAATCTACATTTCTATAGAGATTAAAGGAACTTGAAAGAGAGGAAAGAATGTCAGTCCCATTCTTTTGTTCCTTCAGACAGTACAAGTCAATGGAATTGCCTTCCAAATTGGAAAAGTGCAGACTACCCAAAGCTACTTTTTCTTTCATAGGGAATCTTTTGAAATTCCAAGATTCTCTGTAACCTGATTCTGTGTCTAGGCACTTAATTTCTATTTTCTGCCACTTCTATTTTGCAGGAACATTATCCAGGTAATTCCCTGTGTCTTAGTACTATCTGAGTATGCTAACATAAGGTATTAATGCCTCCTTACAAGATAAGATCAGTGATGATCACATAACTAGTGTTTATCACCCTTTGTTTCTCTTAACCACTGTATATAAAAACACTTTACAGTGGTTGAGTTTCATATGTAACAGGGTACTCAAAGATCTAGCATAAGCCAAACTCTGGAGCTGTCATAGTAGGACCATCGAAATCCCTTTCTCCTCTGCTTGCTTGACACACACATTACAGAATATAATCTGAATGGTTTTTTTAGATACATCCTGCTCAGATGACAGGTGGTCACTGAAGTGTACAGATCTGCAGAAGGAGCCAAAATATTCATGAAAATTGTTATATTCTTGTTTCCAGCCAGGCAGCATGGAGACTTGAATACTTAGGAGTTGCCTAACCATCACATTTTTCTGAGGGTGTATCTCTGTCTTTTTTCTTTCCTTGAGTAAGCATTGGTCTATTGAAGCATGAATCCTGATTGCCAGCTTTGTTCTTCTTCTTGTTCCTCTCCACTCTTTGTGATGAGCAAATCGAGCTGGCTTAGTAGCACAACAGAACTTTTCTCTCGTTAACCTTGTTCTAGTTATGCTTTGGCACTCAAAATCTCTTCTTAAAAGATGCAGCCATCTAGGTACAATTCCACCTAAGAGTGACTTTTCTAGTTTTGAACTGCTGGATTCAGACATGCTCTTTTTCTTGGATTTTATAACTAGCTATGTGACTTGCTATTGTTTCTCCACAGAACTTCATCAGAAGTCTAAATCCTCTATTCATGGATGGACAAAGGACATCAGATGGACTATTGAAAAACTGCAGTACACAATGATTGGGTATTCCCAGAAACCCAACCTGGATGACTGACTTTTCTGCAGTGCTACCAGAAGTGTATTTTAAAATCAAAATGGGAGGATAAAGGAAATGGGGGGAAAAAAATGTAAAAATGGAATTTTTCAAGATAATGGTCTGAAAGTTCCAACCCTGATACAATAAAATACCAAAACCAGGAACATTAACAAGATAGTATTTGCAATCAGTTTCAGAAGAGCTGTGTAGCTATGTGTGAGGTAAAAAATTATTTTATTTTCTGGTTTGTTCTTTTTTTTCTCCCAATGAAAAATATTTAGCATGCCTTGCATTAAAGGGCTTGGGGAACCACTAGAACTTGAAAAGGTTTTAAGTTTCACAAGACAAAAACATGTAATCTGAACCTCCTTACCCACTGGATTCCCCATTCCTAAAATGAAGAGAAATTACCCCAGAAGTCTAGAAGTTTAGGAAAGGAAAAATAATAATTTCATTCTGACTAGAATAACATGTTGCATACATGAAATAAACTAGAGTAAAAGCACCAGGACCTCAAATTTAATGGCAAGGAAAAAACTTCTCTACTTCAAGAGGTAGAGGAGGTTATTTTCCAAGCAGAGAAGAAATTAAAAGTAGATTACTGCAGATTTTTCCACAGCTTAAGTAAACCAAGCACTTAAAAGTGCTGCAGAAAACAGAAGTAAAGCTGAAAAAAAGAAGTGAAAAGTACATATGCTGTGAATGTCCTCAGCATAAAAAAAAACAGAGTAGTGTGAATTTCAGCCCTTTGTATTTTTTCACATTTAAAATTATCTAAGAATTGGCAGATTTTATATAATCATGTTACTGAATAGCAACTTTTTTCTTTCTTTCTAATATTGCAAATTAGCTCCAAAAGTAAGACTCTCAACATTTTTAAGAAGCGACGTCTTAAAAGTAAGCTTTTTAGGAAATATGTGTTTTCATGCCACCTTTGAGTGTAGGACTGTTTCTCCTGATAAAATTGCAGAAAAATAGGTCTGAAGCAATTAGAACATGTGGTTCTGGTTTTGCAGTAAAAGGTGTGTGAGTATAGGTGGCAGTCACAATATTTCCTAAAGGAGCGATCCAGCATGACCCTGAAATTCAGGCTTCAGTTTTTTTCTTTTTAACACAAAGCCACCTCCAAACAGAACATTTTGTGTGGGTGTAAACATATAATGCCATAAGAAAGAAAAAGGTATTTATGCCTGATTTAGTAAGTTGGTTGTTAAAAAATGTTTTAGTTAAAATAATCAAATTAAAATGATTAGACCACATGAGGTGATGATGAAAGAAAATTCAAGAGCAGTGAATTTAAGGGAAACTTAGGTTTCCATTAAGAAAAATACAGACCAAAACACATTCATATTATAAATTATGAAAGATCCTTTATTACTTTCTAACAACCAAAACAGGTGTCATGTCAGTTCCCTTCCTTCACCCTTTGTACAGCTGAATTTTCCATAGCATGGTCAGGAAAGCCCAGAGCGATCAGAAAGTAAAAAAAAATCAACAGTGTTTGTCTTATCCAAGAAGTAGCAAGTGATCTAATAATTATCTGGAAAAGAAAAGAAAAATTATATATACACACATATATATATGCATATATATGTGTATATATATATATATGTGTGTGTATATATATATATATTTAAAACTTAGAAAGAGGTAGGGAGGAATGTTGGGAAGAACAGGAGTGCAAGAATTTAATCAAAGAGATACAAATCAGAAGAGAGGAAAAGCAAGGTAGCAAGGTAGCATTTGATCTGTTAACTTGTTTTTATAATAACTCACATTTAGATCTCACTTTGCATCTGTACTTACCAATCCCAACATTTTCTAGAGGAATTTTTAATTTTCTTCTCTGAAAGGCATTGCCTAAGTTCTCATGCACACAAAACAAGAACAGACTACAGTACAAATGAGTCTAGGAAAAAAGATCAGGCTCACTGCCTTTTCTTGTCATACTAGAAGGGTAACCAATATTTAGCATTTCTTTAATGAAATATGTTACATCTACATTTCATGTAAATTACCATTTTTTTCAAAATCTGAATGCAAATTCATACAGAATTCTTGGACATTCATATAAAATTCCAAGACAGAAGTCTTCGAAAGCATTTTCAGTTGGCTTGAATTTTATCCACGTTACTGTTTCTAGTCAGAGAGAAAAAGACACACCTAAAAAAGGTGATACAAAGAGTTTAAATAAGGCTGTTAGGAAGATATTCATGGCTTGCCAGGAGAAAACTCTCATTAAGCTTGTTATCTTTGGTAGAATTTAGGCACTCTGCAAATTGAATAAGACCCTTCAGCAGATAACTTTAATAGGTGTTTGATAATAGGAAACACATTTTATTAAGGTACCAAACTATGTCTATTATTATTATTTATTATTTTTTATCTAAAGAAAAATATCTCCTGTCCTCTAAATTTAGCAATTTCTCTAAAGCTGCAGAAAGTTTCTTAGTGCTGCAGCCAAAAACCACATCCTGTGTTTGAGGAGATATGATAGATGACTGTTAAGAAACTGGAAAACACTGAAATATAGATAAAGCCGTAGCAAAAACATACTGTTAACAAGAAGCAGACAAGATGCTTGGAAGTATCAACAAGTGAGAAGTGTGAAAAATCTATAAATTATTTTTAATCGCGTACTAAATGCTGCATGTATCTGTTGCAAAAACAACAACAAAAGCAACAACAGAAACAAAAACAAAATATTAATTTTATAATGCAAATAATGTAATTCTATGCATATTACTCTAGGTAACTAGAACTTTAAGAAACCTATAATTGGGAAGGATGCGAATTCCAAGCCCCAAGAGCATCCTGAATTTATGAAGCTGGAGAAATAAATCACTGAAATCCCTTGTGTCTTTCTATCTTATACTGAGACGTTCTGCTTATGGTAGGTTCCTCTTATCTCATGAGGTTTGAAAGACAAAACTAAGAATTTCACTGGATTACAATACCATTGTACGCAGAATGAAAAACAAATAGGGACAAAAGGATCTTTATATCTATATTAAGGCCTAAATATTAAGGTACATCTGCAGGACTGTACAGAGACATTCATGCTTGCCAGGCTGCATGATGCCTGGGCAAGAGTTAATGCAGCTGCATAGCTCTTGATGCAGTGATAAACTCCCCCTCTGCAAGGGCCAACATGCTTTTCTAACTAGATTTGGCAAGAAAAGGGCATGCAGAGCTTGCTCATTTCCATCTGTGCCTGCCGGCCTAGGCACTCTCTTCTTAGGCACTTCTATCTACCTTGTTTTGAAATTGGTAAGACTAAAGCATCCCTGAGTACCAATGGGATTTCAGCACCCAGTCAGGGGCCTCAGTATCTCAAAAGCAACTTACAGACATGAAACAGACAATGGCATAGGAACCAAGTGTTAAAGAGGTTTTCCTTTCTATCCAGAGCAGCATTGTTCACTGAACAGTTTTTGGCAACCCATCTCTCGCCTTGGCAGGAAGGCTTTACAATGACAGCTTCAGTTTACATGAACCTCATGTACCTGCCAAAAGCTTTTAGGCAAAGACCTAGATTTGCATTTCTTTAAATATAATATGGAAGTCCAGAATTTTACATATATTTTCTTAGTTTACATGAATCTGAAAAACAGAAGAAGAGGAAAATATATCAAGCCAAATAAAAAAAGGAACAGTGTAGGACTCCAGTACTCTTTGAGGTCAGACTGAGCCCAAAAGAATCTTCCTTGTCTTTTTTCTCACACATAGATTTGTGAGACATACATAAAAATCTTCCCCATACAAACCTTTCCAATGCAAATCAGAAAACTATGTTTTCAGAAAGTTCATATCTGCTCTATTTATGCACCACTATAAGCAACTACTAGAAGCGTTTTCTATCCCTCCGAGAGAGAAGCAGCAGGATAAGAGAAACAAAGTGTACAGGAGCAAAACTACTGCCCAGGGAAAAAGCATAGTTCCTACTTTTCTTGTGTGACTTCAGATAGCAAGATGGCAAATCCAAAAATCTGATAGTCAAAAAATGAAAAAAAAAGGTAAGCATATTTCATAATTCCTTGACAGCTGAGGTATCCTGTTGTGAGCAGGTAAGACTGAGTGTGCCTGGTTGAATTTGGGGTGAATGGAATGACATGTGCTACATGCCCTGTGTAAGGTAGGAGGCTGTGAATGAGCCTCTTCCAGTCCTGATTGAAAGGTGGAAACTGCCTGACAGTTACCAGAATATGATCATGCCAATGACTGTGTTTGCTCCTGAGCAGGCAGGGACACAACACTGGGGTCAAGTCTTTGCTGCATGGGGTCAAAATACAAGCTAACTGCAAAGTGCAAAGCAACACTGATTCAGCAGAACTTCTCAGGACCTGAGGGGATGTCTGTATAAGCCCTCCACTCTGGTAAGCTGCCTACACGGAGATGACGAAAGTGCCTGAGCTAAATTAGCTTGAATTACAGCTTAGAAATATTGCTGTGCAACAAATATTCCTACAGCTTTCCTCCTGTGAATGCATCCCTACTGCTCAGCCCCTGGAATGCTACCCATAGGATTTTTGTTTTGGACTGGTGTTTCTAAGAGCAAAATTTAATAAGCAGGAGAGGAAGGGAATAGGAGTCTTTTGTTTGGGCTTTTGGAGTTGGTTAGTTTGTTTGGTTTTGGTTTTGTTTGGTTTTTTTGTTTTGTTTTGTTTTTCCTAAGTTTAAATCTTCTCTCAAGTTTCCAGGAAAAAGAGAGGTCTTTTTGCTGGAAGTTACACCATGCTGCTTTCATACTTCCTTGTAGAGTAAGTTCTATGATACTATTTTTATATATTTCAGGCAATGTTCTCATTGCTGAGGACTGTGACAAAATGAAAATGTAATCCCTATTCATTTGTTAGCCTCTAAAATGAAAGATATTTCTAAAGCTCATAATTCATAGATTTCAAGGTTCATAATAATTAGGGCTACTTCCTGTTGCTGCAGAAATAGAATGAAACTTTAACATTTTAGAAGTTTCCAGTTATATGGAGAACTGTCCAAAAGCCTTTAAGCTGCTTAAAACAGTTGAGTTTAATGCCTAAAACTATAACAAACATGAAGAAGTAAAATCAGCAGATGCTTATCTATCCCACAAGCAATTCTGCTCACATGCTTATTTCCACTTTTATTTAAATGGAGAGTAATGCAAATTAATTCTTTTAATGCATTATTATCACTTCATCTATTACAAGGTAAAACTTCTTCCCTCCCTCTACACTGTAGCTCTCTTGTACTTGCTTAGTTACTGTAATAAAATCTAGACTTGATTTTCTTTTTCCTTTTTTTTTTTTTTTTGTTAACTGGGACAAGAAATTACCTGAAATTATTTTACATTCTACAAGGCAATTTCTGAAACATGCAAATATCAGACAGGCACACTATTCTTGTCAGTACCTCTGCCTTGGTAGTATGGATTTATTCCCAATATCACATCTATGTTTATTGCTCATGCAAAGTAAACATTTGCACCAGCCTGTCTCTAGCTCATCAGTGTTCCCTACCAAAAGAAAGTTCACCATACCAGATGGAGATGTTAATGGAAGAGTTCATTTCATAGACTGTTAACAGTATAAATAATAGAGGCCCCATTAAAGCTCCTACCAAAGTAAGATCTCCCTCATCACTGGAACATGCAGGACAGCCCTCACCATAAGGAAATAGGCAGACTGAGTCTTCGTTCAGAAGTGTCTTTTTATCTTGGCCACCAAGGGATCACAGTCAACCACCTGAGACTGAAATACACTGAATTTTTAAAGGGTGTGTAACAAGTAGTTCTTACTGAAAACACAGCTTTCAGCCTGTCAGCTTCTTCTGAATAACCCACTCTGGCTTGTAATTAGTACAGGACTATGCAAATATAATTTGCCTAATGTTTTACTGAATTTCTTTGGTGGTTGGCTGGGTAAAGAGTTCAGGAACATACAACACAATGCAAATAGCATGCTTCAAACTGAATCTGAACACTTACTCATTTAACTCCTTCCAGATGAAATCACAGAGACCATGAGCAGAAAAGAGCTTCACACACAGTGCAACACAAAGGACCACAGGAATCCTCTAAAGCTACTTAAAATTCTTTCAAAATGAAAATAACTCGTTTGAAGAAAATATCTCCTAAAATATTTCTAAAGCTCTTCAGGCATTTGTTATTATACTTCATACAGTCTTACCTAAGTTCAAGAAACCTCTGATAAAAGTCTATAACAAGGGTATGTTAGACTAATCAAGGTAAGAAATATTGTCTTTTCTTCAGAGTGCAATGAGTACGGACTGCCTGGAAGCTGAAGTAACAGCTGCAATTTATATGAGGCAGCTACACAAAGGAGGAAATACAAGACTAATTCCTAGAGAACTGTATAGGTCTATGTTAAAAATGTATAAACTAGTGACACTTCCTTGATTTTGTTGAAAAACATTGTTGTTGCAGGGCAAGTTACAGTGAAGAAATCACTCTGCACAGATCTAAGATAACTTTTTGATTTTGAGCTTTTCTTTGCCTTTTCTCCAAAACTAAAAAGAAAAAAAGAAAAAGAAAAAAAGCTTGTTTCCCATAACACTCAGCCCCTTTTAAATGTCCTGCAGTATTGCAACATCACTAGTATGACATTAAGATAATATTTTAATCCAAGATGATTTTGATTTGACTTGCTGAAGCCACTGATAATTTTTCAAAACTCTTAAACCAACAATATGAATGAAGAGACCAGACTTATTTTTAACATGACAAAAAAAAAAAATTCCACTTGGTGGAGAGTGAGTGCAGGGATGATTGGGTACAACTTGGCTATACGTGTAACTACTCTGATTTAACAAGCTTCTCTACACATGTGTGAGCTTGGGTGTAATTTCTAAACAACAATTCCCAAGAAAATTTTGTCTTTGAACATTTTAAAACATGTTTTGATATGTTATTCACAAAATATAGACATTAAAACTCTCTGCTAAAAAAGAATGCTATATTAGCCTTTGAAAACCTCTATATAAGGAGCAGTTTCATGTCATGTATGAATTCCAGTGAAGCTGCCACAGTCCAGTGAACTGCCATTTTAAAACTCAAGGGATTCTCACACCAATATCATTGCACTGATTACCTTGGTTTTGAAAGAAAAAAAGGATCTTTCAGAAGAAAAAAAACAACTTTTACACGCTTTCATAATATTGCCTGACACTATAAGCTGTATTCTCATTTTGGCTGTGATGAGATAAAGCCAGAATGATTCCCTTGACTTCAGTACATTTAGACTAGAAAGCGAGGCATTTCTGAGGAAAGAAATTCCTTATAAAATCTTTAGACAGAACCTAAAATTTTTGAGACAGAAAAGATCTTTAGGGTAGACATTTGAGTGATTACAGCTTAAATTAAAAGATACTTATAAAGAGAGCTGTTACACTTGTTACTCTGATTATGGCAAGAATCTAATGGAGTTCTGAGAGAATCACAGAATATGGTCTCTATTAGAAGGGAACATTTTTTTTCCTTTTTCCATTAGCAGTCTACTAAATGGTGTCTCTCAGATGCTGCCAACATCATATCTTCCTTAAATTACATTATCTCATTGCAAACAGTTCAGATTTGTACAAAATCTCATGGTTCTGATCCCTGTTCTGTCACTGCATTTTATTCTATAACTCCTTCACCTATGCAAACCATCCTCCACTGCACAAGCAGAAACCATCACTGGATTGGTGGTTGCTCATTGGACCAGTAAACAGGCCAGTGTAAGTCCTGGTTTGGTCATTCATGTTTTCCAATCACCAGCAATTGAACAGACGTTTTTAAAGGCAGATGTGGCACTAACGAGAATCACTTCAGCTAAATTATAAATTATAATTAAATTACTCATTTAAACTAACTGTAAACTATCATTTAAAACTATTGATCAGAATGGAGAGAAAAGTAGATTCATCAAGATTGCAGCACAAATAAGGCAAAAAATAGGCTAATGCCCTGATATTATCTTTTCTCACAACAGTGGTGTTTGTTTAAACTGTCACGAGGTACATCCAACCACAGAAAAACTCTGACTACCCATAAAAAGGAAAAACAATTTGGGCACATAGTTTGTTGTTTACAAGAGGTCTGCTTGATACCTCTTCCATGATCCACTAATGACTCTTTCTGTGCAAAGATCAAGCAAAAAAGCACCTGAAAATCACTGACTTGTAGGATCTGCACTTAAATCAGTTATTTCCCCTGCAGACCGTTTTCAGAAAGTCTCAAAGAAAATAACATCTTTGTTAAGAGCTCCTCTTTTTTTTTCTTTTTTTTTTTTTGATGCTATGTCCGAGACAAAATCTATCTCACTTTTATATTTCCCTAATAGGCTCATTGCAAATTTGTAAAATATTTGCAGAGACAATACAGGCAGATCAAACTTTCAGGATATTCTGGGCATGCCATGGATGACCAGGTGTTTTGCTCAGTGGCAGAGCAGATGATTATATCTAAGGACAGGTACTAAGGGGAGTTGAGAGCCAGAACTTGAGTGTTCGCACACGAACCTGCCATTTCAATCCCATCAAGATGGTAGAAAAATAAAAGGCAATAGCACCTATTGGACAATAAATTATTTATAATCCACAACATCTCCCACAGAGCCATAAATTTTAACAAAAACACTGAAAATGTCACTGTCATACTTCCTCTATTATCAGTAGAGTTTACATACAATGTGCTAGTCTGATTACTTTAGAGCACTCCTACTCCTCATAGTCTTTAGCTTGTTGTCTCTTAAAGCAGCTAATTATTAATAGATTTTTATTGTGCCAATATTGTTTAACCCTTACAGAGAGGAGCAGATCCTTCAGAAGGCATCTATCCATGGCAAAGGTGATAATTCGCATTAACTTTCATTTCTATCGGTGAGGTTTTGAGATCATGAATGAATTAAAACACATTTTTGGCCACCAATTTATATCACTATTTGGCATTCCAGCTCTTGATTGTGTAAGCAGTAAAAATATTTAGGGATAGGCATTTTTTTTACAATAACAGATTGTAAGAGAAAAAGAGTTACACACTAGATTTCCATTCATACCAGCGCCTCTGTGCAATTTTCAGTGCAGATTCACAACTTCACTGAACCAATCCACCCACAGCTTTCTTCCAGGAATTTTCTATCTTTTCTCTAGGACTGGGCTCCTGACATTATCTATTCTGACATTGCTCTTTGGACACATCTGGTCACGCAATGGGCAAGTTCCTTAGAGGCCTTTCTCAGCTGAGGGAGGGATCCTCTGCAGGTCAAGAATGTCTCACTTTGACTAATGACATGGAGGGAAATGCAGACAAACCTTCCTTTCAAAACTCTTTGAGGTTTCTAAGTGTTTATGTTGCCTTAGGCACAGCAAGGCCACTTCTCACCTGAAAAGGAAAATAAAAAATGTTCCCTTGTGATAGACACCATATTCTGTGATTCTCTCAGAACTCCATGAGATCCTTGCCATAATTAGAATAACAAGTTTAATAGCTCTCTTTTTAAGTATCTTACCACAGACCACCACTCCAGAGAAGTGAAAGAGAGCTTATTTGTTCAAATGAAGTCAGCAGTCATATTGCTGTTATTCTCTCCAAGACTTTCTTGGATGTCTCCAGGGCACAAAACTACAAAGAGTACTCTCTGTGGATATTCTTAAATGGAGCAACCCATCTTTCAGAGAAGTCTCTGAACAGACATGTGTCACAAATAATCACTTTATGTGCTCCACTTTACCTTAGGTGTCAAAAAGGAAATTCCTCACAACCAAGGCTGTAGTTTGATTTTGGAATAAACACACTAGCAAAAAAATTAGATATTGTGCCAAAATATTAAATAAAGATTTGACAACCAGTGTTCTATGATATATGTTGTAAACTGTGTTACTCTTTTAATGAAAACCAGTAACTCTTTTAATGAAAATCATTAATTAAAAAATGACCCAACATCTATTGACTCCCTAAGAAATCTAAGAAGTAAGGTTTCTCATTGCTGCATAATGAATCACCACCTACTTCTGCTTAGATGGATGGCAGTATTGCCATGAATATCTGGCCATTGGCTGTTTCTGAGTAACTGAGTTTTCCTACCAAAAAAAAGGGGGGAAAAAAAGATTATACTGATTATCTAACTGACATTCCTAATGAATCCAATGAAGAAAAATTTGGAAGTTAAGTTATTCAGGGAAATTCTCATTAAAAAATTATATTTTTTTTCCCTTCTAAGTTAAGAGCCTCAGAATTTAGCTTCCTAATGGTTGAGGTTGACCTTAGAAAGATTTCTGTGGCCAGATATCATGCAAGTTTAATTTTGTGTACATCTTAAGGCAGACCTAGTCTAAAACATAAGTAATTGCACTAAAATAAAACCTACATTAAATTCTTTTGAAATGGAGAAGCAGTCAGACCCTTAACCTGGTGACAGAATATCTTTCCATTGGAGATTAAATGTGTTTCTGTTACATTCCTGTTGCTTCTAGTGTAATGTTATCTCTGGTGAAACTGTGGGAGGTATTGTTACAGCAACAGGTGTTGATTATAAATCAAAGGCTGCTGATGTGTAAGAACTCAGGATGAAATTTTTCAGCAAAAACAGAGATCTAATGTATGAAATGGCTTTAAGACATATTTAATGTGGAGAGAAAAAACTTGCTATGCAACTCTTTTCTGCACCATGTGAGCTTTGGTCTAGTGGCACCTCTCTGACTTTATCAAAGAAGGATCTGTCCTTGTGAACATCTCTTCTTAAGGAAATTCATGTATCTTCCACATTTTTTGGCAAAGAAATCACCCAGGGGCAACACAAGAGACTAAACATTACTGAGTTCCTTAAGAAGCCAGATCATCAAGACAGCATTATCTGTGACTTTTTCTACATAAAGGACAATGGCAATATTCAAATAAGCCCCAGAGGGGGAAAATGTAGTGATTTATGCAAGCTAACACTCATTTGAGGAAAGGAAGGAAGGAAAAGTGACTGAGCTGTAGGGCTCTGATAAACCTTAAACGACTAAACAGCAAAAAATACATTAAGTAAAATTGAAGAAAATATGTGGATTTATATGACTGTACAAAGTCTGTGCTAAATTTTGCAAATAAGAAATTAAACAAGATAAAATTATGTCCAGTATTTGAGATTTTGATGATAAATAATAGTTTATTTGAGCTTTAATTAATAAAATTTAATTAATTTTAATTTAATTAAATTAATTTAATTAATTAAATTTAATTAATTAATTTTCAACTGTCCATGAATGAATTTTTATAATAATTTCAATTTCACTACTGACTTAACATTCCTTGTTAAGACATTTAACTTCTTATGACATATTGCCATCACAAGCTGTGACAAATGACATTTTAAAAATCTTTCAGCATGTGAGATACATCCTGCAGCCTTTTCAAGGCTTTTCACTTTTTAAGTGAAGTTTTAAAAAATCTTATTTTGGCACATGCAAAATGGTCTAAAAACATCTAAAACCTTAAAAAAATAAAAGCTCTCTTGATCCCTAACCTAAAGCCACTTCTCCAGTATGCATGTATTTTTTTACAGACCATTTATTATCTTCCCCATGAAAACAAAAAGCATATGAACAATGAAAAAGAATCCTGACAAAAATAAGGTGAAAGCTGCATTTTTTTCTTTTCATGTTCTGGGACTTTCTTCTGTAAATACTCAAGTATTAAAGTGGTACATCTGAGAGAGGAATGAGAAAGGGAGTTTTTATTCCTATTTTTTTTCCACACACTTGAAACTTTTCTAGGAAAGAGCAATGACATTATTGAAACATCTCAGAAAAAAAATCCAGAATAATTGGTTTTACATTATTATGCGTCTGGAAACAAAGTTCAGAGAAGTTTTCCAAATAAAATCTTTTACTTCTTCTCGATGCAACTGGAAATTGTTATATAAAGGGATCAACCCTGTCCTCTACTCCTAAAATTACTTATCTAAAAAATTCAGGACTGTAGGAGAGTTTGATTAGATCCCTAGAAACATCAACCTTGATAATTCCACACAGAATTAGAAAAATAGCCTTGCAGAGTCAGGATTCTCACCAATGTTATTCCATGTTTACAAGATATTTATTTGCATTTAATCTTCTGTCTATTACAATGAAAGTTTAAGGATCACATCCTCACCAGATGCGCATTAATTCTATGAAACTTATTTGACTTCAAATGGATCATACCAAAACCTCCACTGCAACGATGAAAACTCTAACCAGGTTGAGCTCTGAGAATCCATGCTGCACATTCCTTGCAGGGTGATCTCTGCTTCTCATGAGCACACAGGACCGGCCCATCCACAGGAAAACTAGAATGCACGTCGTTTGATGTGGGTCAAGTCCTACTCTCACCGCAGAAGAAGTCTATGAGACCAGGATTTCAACCTCTGAGCATGGCTTAATTATCTGCCTAGATAAGCTGCCATACCAATTTCTGTTCCTGCTGGCTGTCACTGGGGTGGATTCAAGAATTAACAAGAACCACCTAATAAAATGGCAAAGTCTGTTATTCTTTTCTTTGCACTGCAGTTTAGACTGCTTATTTTTATTTTTCCTTTTTTTTTTCACATCTTCTGTTTTACACATGGAACTTCCCAAGCAACAAGTAAAAACTGTCCTGCGGATAGTATTCATCATTTTTATCGACACAAGCATAAAACTACATATATGATTTGGCCATGCAGCATGCAGGGTATGTAATGGAATAAAAGGTGAGATTGAATGGACACTGACAGAAAACAACCATCTGAAAGCTATGGAAGATCCTTCAGCATTTGCAGAAATCAGGCAATTTTCTGACTTGACGTGGGCCTCACCAAGAAATTCTTGGAAGCTTCTCAGTAAAAAGCTGCTTCTGCTTATTTTTGAGTATGTAAAAACACCACCCTGTCTCCTAATGCTTCCTATACTAAGTCAGATCTGCTGAACCATGGTTTAAATTCTCATTCATGCTTAAATTCAAATCCTTTTTGAGATCATTCTAGTAGAGCAAATGAGGTTTCCAAGGCCACACACAGTCATTCTACTCATAAAAAAAATACATTAATAAAAGCAGATTCAATGACTGATGTCTTCGTGACAATCTGTGTTATGTTAATCCTGACGTGTTACTGAACAGTTTTTATATTTAAGAATTTCCTTTTGACAGCAAGATTTCAAATCTAGTAAAGAGCTGATTACAATACTTAATATTTCCTTAAATTTGAAAATTATTCTAAGTAGAAGACAATAATTAAAGACGTGTTTTACTGCACAGACTTAACAATGAAGTAGATACAAACCTGTAATGTTAACAGTGTAGGAGTTTATGAAATTCAGTCACAGGAAAAGATGAAAGAGCACAAAAACCGGTCCATTCTTCTATCAATTCTGTTATAGGAAACATAAAAGAATGAGAAACTTACCCTATTGAGTGAGAGAAGGTTGTTAAAGGACAAACAACTTCCTGCAATTTCACCAGAGACAACAAATTTTTAAAAAAGAAGCTGCTAGGGAGATTTCTGTACTAATAGTGAGCACAAAAGAAAAGAATCTGTGAAGACAAAGATAAGCTTCAACTAAATACTTCACTCCAAACTTTCTTACCAAAAGCTTTGTGCCACCAGCAATATGGATGTTGAAGAAAATATACCTTCATTAAAATAATAAAAAAGCTTTAATTCTTTAATGCTTTTCACATGAGAGCTTGCCAAATTTTTCTGAAAAGAGGATTTTCAACGAGACAAATGGAACTTGTCTTTCTTTTTAGTCAACCAAAATTCCTAATGAATAAAGTAGCAATCCCTATATTTCTAAGACCTTGGTTTCAGTAGGCCAAAAAGAGTCTAATTCAGCATTTTTCATGTCTTTTTTACTCATAGATTACAAGCAAAATTCCTTGCCTCCTCACAAGTTCCTTTTCATTGTATATTTCAGCAGTGTTCTAAATCTCCTGATACCTGCTTTTATGTTCACTGAATGATTTGTTTAATCACTGAAGCTGAATTTTCTTTCAAGTCATCCTTCTCTGACATTGCTCCAAGATAAAATGTGTCATAGAGGCTGACACATACTATAGTGAATCTCTCAAAAATTATCAAAACATCAGCTGCCCAGAACTTCTCAAGCACTTAAAATTCACTCACTAATTCTTCCAGTTGCCCATGGCTATTCACTCCTTCCTTCCCCTATAAGCAACATGGCCTGCTTCCAGATGTATTATCCAGGCATTTCTCAGTAGCCAGAGAGAAGTTAAAATTTTTCACTTAGAACAGTGAGTGGATGAGTACCATGACAGACTTCATTCTGTCACCTGTTGCATGAAATGAGACAAGGGTACTCATTCCAAGTAACCTACTGCTGGCAAGACTTACACACCTGTTTTTGCCTTCACATATCGTAAGCCATCCCATTGGCTCTTCTACTGCTCCCATTCATCAAATCAACACAAACATGGGTTTAAACTCTTAAGGATTAGGGTTTCATAGTTGAGTTTAGGCAGGTTCAGAATATCATGACTTCGTGCTTTCACAGGGGTGGTAGGACAGATGTGTGACCACTTTTCAGCTGCCCCAGTTCTTGATTCAGTGTCATAAAATATGCATTTCTGCATGCTGTAAGCCTTAAGCCAAAAAAACATAAAGCAAGAATTATACTACTTCATTGAATGCAATATTTAAGTGTGACACAGATTTTTTGTTCAGAAAAATAGAAATTTTTATAATGGTGTGGAACCTTCACACATATTTCTGAATATATACGTATAAAATAAATATGTAAATAGTAATATTAAGATACTGTCACCTTTTTGTGTACAGCAAGGCAACATAAATAAACAATTGATTGAAAACAATTAGAAAATGTCTGCATATTTCTTAGCAGCTAGAAGACCTTGGGTTTTTGTGTAATTCTGTGTAGTTCTGTGTAAAACTGCTGTGGATCTGTTGCTGCTCTCTTTCAATTAGGTCATTTTAATCTGAAAAAATTTTAACGTTCCTCCCATTGCGAAAATTCAGCCTATCTGGGAAAAGTAGAGAAGAGTATCTGAAGATTTTTGATTTAATATTTGATTTTTTGTTTTGCTACATATACACAAAGATTTATACACACACACACAGACTTACACACACATGAAGCAATTAGGCTGCTTGTGTGTTTGTGTATTGTAACATATAAAAGTTCTCACTTTACTGTCATACATATATATCCAGTAGTTGACAGTTGACAGCCTTGATTGATCACATCACCATTTCAGAGCTATTCACATAATTCAAAAATGCAGAAGAAAGTGAGTCTGTAGTTGTTCTCCTCTTTCCTTAGATCAGAGAAACCATGACTACAGGAAGAAGGAAATGAGTTGAGTAAATAATTAAATAGGGCTCTGAAACTGATGGCTAGTAGAATGAGAAGAGCATGAACCAAATTCAGCCGAATTTATGGCAATGCAAGCTCCTTGAAACACCATTATCTCTGTGCCCTTTTCTGAGAGCCCCAGAGGAAGAGTAAGCACATTTCATTACTTTGTTATGCAAATAGAGGAAGGTGCTAGCTCTCAAATAGGAAATAGATCTCAAAAGTGCATATAAAGTTACTACAGGAAAGTAGATATTGTGAAGAGATCAAGACCATTCAGTTTCTCCAGCCCGTTTCAGCAGATGCTTCCTAATTAAAAAAAAAAAACGACCTTCAAATGCTTTGATAAGAATTCCTTATCTATCAAAGCTTGGGTCCCAGATTAGCCAAATCTCTGAGCCAGATGCTCAGCTGCTACAAATTCATGGACTTTCCCTGATTTAAGCACATCAACGAGGTGGCCAATTCTTTTAAGTGTGTACAGCTCAACTCCTTCTACCCTGAGAGTTTTTTTCTTTCTTTCCTTCTTTAGAAAGGATTTTTGAAAATCAAAGTGTGTGCAAGTGCTGTGGTGAAGTATGATTCGAAAGCACAAAGTGGTGTTAAACCCCCTCCAAACAGATAAAAAATCTCAGCTCTGCTATGCAGCTCAAAAGTTTGTACTCAGGATATATTGTGTAGGTTTCTCTCATATATGGAGATATGTATGTTTCCACAAGTAAGAGGCGAAAAAAAAATAGCTGGACCTTCTCTCTGTCGGCATTCGATTTTACCATCAGTGTATCTTTCAACACCTGAAGCAACAGGTTTTCATTTCTATCTTTTGCTTTAGAGTCACACATTTGTTTTTTGAATGGCATATAATGTTTCTACTTAAACCATCAGAATTACTTCAGGAGTTCATTTTGAAGTTGTAGCTTGACACATGGACATTGTCTAGGAAATTCCAACAGAGCAACCAAAAACAACCTAAAAAACAGTTTTATCCAAGTGGTGGTGGTACCACTCATGGTGGAAAAACAATTAATTTTGAATGACTGCCAAAACACTGAAGAAGAGAAAGTAATTTTCCTACCCTGAAACTTCCTACCTAGAAGTGCGCAGACAGGTAACAGAAAAGCAATATATCACCAAAAACTTTAGGTTTAGACCAAAAACAAAAACAAAAAGCAGGAACAAAACATTTTCTACAGAAGAGAGTAAATATGATAAAGAGTTGATCCAGGAGGGTTTTGGTACTAGTTACTAGCTCTTCAGTTCTGCATAATGACATTATAAGTTCTTGCTGCTGCAACAAACATGTCAGGAAATGGTTTTTCCCTTAGAGAATCTGCCAAAACCCAAACCACACATGGAAAAACTGTTTTGTCATTTCTTCTAATCAAAAGGGTTTGACATGTACGAGACTCAGCAACAGGAAATGCAGCACAATAGAGACACAGGTTCAACATCTGGAAAGTCTGACCCAGGACACTACAGGACATGGAAACTCATCAAGTTCTGGATTTGTGTACTTGTGTGTGCATCACAACATGAAAAGAGACAGGCTTCCTCTATTCCTTGCAGGAACATAGCCCTGCTAGTTGGTCTGAAAGAAGAGTTTGTGAATTTTCAAAACGTTACCAACCTACATTGGATCCCAGGGAGCATTTAAAAATACCCAAATGTTACTAGCAGAGACAGAATTCAGCTGACTTTTTAAACAGCTTACCCAAACAATATTTCAGACCTATTTTAAAGCATTCATTTCTCTTTGACAAAGCTAACCCTAAGAACTGAAACTGTGAGAACAATTTCAGTGTAACTGAAAGAAAATCTTGTCGATGAGTGTGATGAGAAATACCACCCTTAGACTGAACTCAGGCAAAGCTTGGTGGGTTATCCCAATCAGTTGTAAGAATCAAGTGTTGAATCGCCCATGAAGCTCCATGAAAAGAGACTTTGCAGAGAATTATCTCATATTAGACTTTTTGTGGGTGTCACCTACAACTGATTCAGTGAAAATACAGTCTCAGGAATACGTTCACATATATGCCTCTCTTAAGATATAGTTTGAAGTGCTGTCAATGACATAATTATTTTTAACATCCCACATGAATACAGAGAAGATTCTCAAACAATTAAAGGCAATGCTGTAAACACTCCATTAGCCTCTCAAAGAGTTACAGGAAATGTTATTGCATGGATTCTGTTTATTCCTCTGAACCCCCTTGAAATTCAATTCCAAGAAAAAATTCACACAGGTACAGGGGATAAAAAAAGAAGATAAAACAAAACAATTATGCATTACTGGAGATCTGTTTACTTGAAAGCAATGCGCCCAAAATTTCTTTGAACAAAATCTGAAGGACATTAAATCCAGGGGCATTTTAATTGGTGTCAGAGAGGTATTTTTTTTTCAAGATTATGTTGAAACATTTAATTTCAAGTAGGGAAGAGCACAGGCATCTCTTAAGAGCAATAGATAAAGAAATGAGCTGCCTATGTAACCATTGTTTCATTACTGAATTCAGATTTACATGTTCTTTACATCATTCTATTAAAACTGAGTGAGAGAGAACTGAAAACTCTTTTGGTTTGCAGGCAAATAATTTGGAAATATAAGAAGTATAAACTGGTTATTCAGAATGGGGTTTTTTTTCAGATCTGTAGCCATCTATGTGGTATTATAAAGCTGATTTGCCAAAAAACATAGTCATCAACTATTTTCTATTATCTGAAAAATGAAGTTATGGTGTCAAACATGAGAAAACTCAAAGCCTGTGCTTATACTTGTTATGTATATTTCATTATTTGACGTAAAGAAACACTTTACATGGCTGGGAAGATGTGTTCACTTCAATAACCTCTCTTAACAGCATCTGCAAGTAACAAACAGAATTTATTAAGGTCTCACATGGTCACCATTGACCTGAGCAGTGAGAAGTATAGCACTTTTCCTTGTGGAACAGAGGATTGAAAATATTTTGAAAAAATTCTTGAAAATTTCCTTTTACCTTGTATATATATCCTTCTACATCTATTTCATATTAAAACTGAAAAAGATAGTAGGGAAAATTGGTACTTGAATTTTTATGACTATATCAAAATCCACAGTTTTTTCTATTCCTTAGCCTGTTTGCAGAATCAAACTTTGCTGGACATCATGAAGTTATTGGTATGACCCCATTTTTTCCCTCTTTTTTGTCCTTCTCTGCTTCTAGTTGTGAAAAGGAAAAGAAAATATGAAGATTCTCATGAAACTTACTGGACAGTTTCACAGACCAAAAGGATCAAATTAAGATCAGATGTGGAAAGGAGCAGCAATAGAGATGTGAAAGGGGATTCAGTCTCCTATATCTGGTTTGAATTTCGTTGCACTCTACTAATTCAGATACACCACCTAAGCCATTCCACTGTGAAGCGCTCAGAAAAGAAATTTGTTCAAGAGGGGTTACCTCTATTTTAACTTTGTATTGTTACAAATTTAGACCGAGGCAGAACCTCAGGTAACACATTAATATTCAATGTATGACAAAAAAATAGGGAGAAGACTGAGCCTTAACACTAACAGTAATTTTAAATAAATAAGATATTAAAATAAACATTTATCTGTATTACTTTTATAATTTATTTTTCTGGTGTATGTAAGTTCTTGTTCTGGACCACCTCTGATAAAGTCAATACAAGCTGAAATAAATAAAGAAATCATGAAAATGAAAAAAAAACCAAAACACAAGTTTCCGCTCCCGGGGCTGACTGGGCTTCAATTAAGAAAACCTTATAAAATACTCCTAAAATTCTTTGAAAATAAAACAGAGAAACATAAAAAGGAAACAATCCTTGTGACTTAGCTCAAAAATCTACTGATCTTCTCTATGTCTGTTTTCTTGCTTTCATGACTTTATAAAAATTTTTCAAATTGAGCCTTTTTACACTTGCTGTTAATAGTAATTTGCTGTAGTTATGTTTTATTTACCAAGCTTTTTTACACTACAAAATGTTGTACCTGTGAAAACAGACTTGAACAAAGCTCAATAAAATAATTGAAAGTGCTGATGAATTAGAATACCTGCTGATTAGCAGAAAACATGTTTATTTGTTACTGATCCTGATGCTTTACAGTCAAATCTGATTAGTTTAAACCACTTTAAATTGAATGGCTATTCCATTTGGAAGAACAGATTTCCCTTTGGATGCCAAAACAGAAACGGTGTTGCATATTGAGAAGATATACTATTCAAAGCAGGACTGCAAGGTGAAATGACACAGTGGCTTTTGTTTTGAGCTATCAAATGCCAAATCCAATTCTGTTCTCTTTTTAACAAAACAAACTGTCCACTTCACAGTAGACATCATCCCAGTATAGTTGCTTTGTGTGCCTTTATCCTTCTTCACATTAGTGAACTTAAAGTCAACCAGAAGCACTGATGTACCCACAGCTGGATAAAACTGTTCTGTGAGTACTCCAAATTGGTGATGAAATTTGCTGAATAAGTTTCTTTAGTTGGCAGTGTTGTAATTACTGCTTACCAAGGTTTGGACCATGTCTGGGAATTACTTTTTGAAAGGACTTTTAATCCAAGCTTCAAAGTTATCATGGAGTCAGGTAGAAGATAAACATTGCTCAGTTCAAGGGAAGAGCTAGGAAGTAACATGTCATTTATTATTAGAAGCAGGTGTGGTATCTCTTGAAAGCTCAGGGTTTGTTGTTTTTTTATTTTTTTTCCTGGGTGTTAGGCGTCAGCATGATGACATGTCTAGTTTATAGCAATGAAAGTGCTTCTTCATCTCAGCTCACCAACTTTCAGGCTGTTATGGAATCCTGCCAAAGTTTAGTGTGCACTGACAGATTCAATCTATCTCAGCACTAACCTCATTTTAGCCTTATTGCTGTCTGCACTACTAGATTGATGAAATGAAAAAGAGGAAACCTTCTATAGACTTGCAAATGAAGGAAGATCACCCCTTCTCCTGAATTTCCCACTGAGTTCTTGCATAACTATTTTAAAAATTTCAAATGCATTACATTTTAAAAATATTTTATAAAATACTAAAAATATTTAACTGTTGCAGCCAAAAGTTTTTGTCATTTGCTTAAAATTGGACTGGACAAAAATACTTTCTTTTTTAAAATTATCATTATTTTCATAGATCTTATAAAAAAGAGGAAATACTGCAAAATTACTAGGGTAAACTTGGGAGAGAAATGTAACAATACCTTCCCTGCCTCTCTGACTCAAAGATCACATCTGCTTATGGTACATCCCTGTAGCAAGTTTCATCCTTTACCCACTTGTGTGCAGCATAACATCCAGGATGATGTTTAGAAGACAAAAATATTTCGGCTAAGAGCACTCTTAAGATATTCATGCCTACCTGTCTGGAACTACAGGGTCTATTGTCCCTTTTGGTTATAACACCAACAGGCAAAAAAAGGACATCTCATACACTTGAACTGTGTAGCTGTAACGTAAACCTGATCTTGCTCTGGGGTCTTCAAGTGTTTGGAGGAAAAAAGGGAAAGTTTGGGGGAAAAAAACCTCAGAATGCAACCCACCAGTCCACTCATCTCCCACAACATACATAGACAAGTCTTAAACAGTGCCAGAGGAACAATTTCTGCTTCTTTATAATAGGTGTCTATGCACTCAAGAAAAATGAATCACCAAATCTGGCTCTTATTGAGAGATATCTGTTTACTCTAATATTGCTGAAACTCTTCTTAGAATTGTGTTTGTTTAGACAGCAGACAGTAAATAAAATTATAGACACTATGAGAAAAACCTGATAGTATTTAAATGTGAAGGCTTGATTTTTATTAGCAAAAGCAGATTTATGGTAGATTATAATCATTAAATGAATGGGCCATATGAAGAAACAGCAATGACAGTTTCAAATCTACTTGATTTTGCCTTTAAATTCGTGGTTTTACTTTATTAGCCAAACTTCCAAGGAGACAAAAAATGAAGTGACAAGTGATGAACTTAGTTAACCATAGTGAATCTGTCTGTATCTTTAATAAAACATTCCTTACAGCAAAGAAATTGGATGGAAAAAAACAAAATTTAAAAAAAAATATTTTGCCCAGCAGCTTGTGCAAAAAGATATAATTTTATTCTCTAGATTGATAAATCATTCTGGTTTAACCTCCTGCTTTGGTAGGAAATATTGGGTTCCATGAGTGACCTGAGCCTGAGGCTGCAAAGGCTACTTAACTCTGAGCATTCAGAGAAATTAGGAAATTGTGCAGAGCACACAGAAAAGGAAGATTTTGGCCGTAGAGTTGATACCTGAATCCTAGACTGGTTAGAAAAGAATATATAATTTGTGGTATTACCCTAGGCTTTGATTTCACTTGTCTGCATGCTTGTGTCCTGCTTCTTAGTAACCCCAGCTCCTACCATTTTTCTTCATGTCTTAGGGATTTTTATCTTGGGCTGGGGCTAGCTTTGTGATAATATTAATTTTTGTAGAACTTAAATCTATCTGGGGGAAACCCCTTCTAATTCTGTTCTGCCTCAATTCCCCTTTCAGTGATCAGTCAGGCTTACATCCTTCTAGATATTTAAACACACAGCTACTATTTTAACAGTCTAACTTTCACTGAAACAAAAAGTCCCAGACTTTACTACTCTTGGACTCCAGATTTCTGGGTCACTTTTGTGGTTTACAGTCTTGGTGTCCTTTTACCATGTCCATTTAAATGTCTGTTGGGCTGAAGATCATAATGTCTCTCCCCCTCTGCAAGGCTCTGTGAATATTTTGTGAGAGCAAAGGAGCTCTTTATAACAGACAAATACAGAGAACATGACTCTGACCTATCCTGCTTCAGAGTGTTGAGAATACATAAAGTTTTAGTTCATGGTACATAAGGTTCAGCCAAATATTACAGGTCATATGGAGTTCTAAAATGGACAGCTCGGACCAATGCCCACAGAACCCATATTTTAAGCTAAAAACACAGCAGGAAGAGTCAAAAGCATAACTAGCAAATATGTCCCAGCATTCCCTGGGCCAGGGTGCTCAGTGTTTACACTGCCATGAATTAGACTGGGAATTTAAACATTCTATTTTGTTAAAAGACTCTAACTTAAACTAAACCAAACACTGATCTTGTCTTCCCGGCTTCAGACTGCTCACCACACCTGTAAATGATATTTTACACAAACCTTTACCCTCAAAATCAGCTTTGATTCCTTTGTGGGCAAGGCAGTACCCAAAGGCTATGTCCTTCAGCAAAGTGGGCATTAGCTTCCCATCCCTGTGTCTATTTATTACCTTTCTAGAGTGGTGTAAAGGCAACATACTGGACAGTGTAAGAATATATATATATTATTGAGGACTGACTTTTGCATACTTGTCTTTAACTGTGGACATCCATTCTTCGATACATTTCTCATAAGAGCAGGGGAAAATAAGTGATACAATTTGGATTAATTTATTAAAGGATTAGGGATGTCATTTTTTGCATTTTTTCCATCTAATCTCTTTCTGTCTTCCTCTTGAGAAGGTTTAAAATACTCTCTTTTACTAGATTACCTATTAATACCTCTCATTCAATTTCTAATTTGTGAAAATAGCACCTCCTATGCCACACATCTAGGAAGTTCCTAAATCCACTGTTGATATGCCAATGTCTTTTAAGCACAGCTGTCTTCCCCAGACCTCCAGTTGAACACACACACTCCTGATCTACAGTTCACTTTTTCAGGGATTCTTAATAACAAATTGACAAGCAAATTTTTTCTTGGATCAGGAGAAGCCCCTCCCAGTACTTTCTCACATACCATTAAATCACACTAAGCTATTGTCTCAGCTGCATCAGGGTGCTGTGTAGCATTCAGAATCCTTCCTCTCCCCTAGTTTTGCTTCCTAATAGTAAAAAAAAATCCTCCCCATGTCACCAGCCAGTATTAAACTTTTTCTTCTCTTCCTACTCTCTTCAGTTTTCCAGAGTCTTGCTGAAACAATTTCTTAAAACCTCAGGCTTCTTCCTCTCCTTGCAGTCACAGTACTGCTTTGTCATTCAATCATCTCTCTGGAGAATGCAGGCTTGAAAAAATGTTGTAGTAGATGTGAAAGTTGATTCATTCAGATGAGCTTTCATACAAATATATGATCATCAAGAGTTAAAGCCACATTGCTGCCAGGGCTTTGTCACTTTCTCTGATAATTGCTGTGTAAAGTAATGCAAGAGAAAATATATGTAAGCTCTTGCATATGCTGATGATAGAGATATTTCAGAATCAAGTGTGTTGAATGTTATGTACATACATACACACATTTCCTCAGTTGTCACAATATTCAAAACTCATTGATGTTGTGTATAAAACACTGGGCAGCACAAACAAGTATTTTCTAGGAAAATGTTAACAGGATTTTCATTTGGAAATTAGTATTGTCCACCAGGAAGGGACATCACTATGAAAATACAAAGGTTGCAAATAAAGAAAATATGCACAGGTATGATTTCAATTCACAGTTAGAGCTCTAGTACACAAATTTTACCCGGAAGATTCCTCAACATTGCATTAAAATATCCTACACTATAGCACAAATTAAATTCGTGCACTGTATTTTATTAATTAGAAGCCATGATCCTGTGAAAAGCTAATTGCTATAAAAAAATAAAATTCTCTCTAAAAGAGAAGAGAGATTCTGGTCCACTTAAATCAATAGTCTTCCATTGACTTTAGTCGAAGTAGACCACAAACATTTTGTACAGTGGATTATCTTCTGGATCAACTGCAACACACACTTCTTCTGGCCTTGGCATTCATTAAATTAGTGGCAAGAATGTAGCTGGGAGGAAATGCAAAGCCTCAGGTGGATGGTCAATTCAGCAGGAAGTTGTGAAAACAAAATGGTCCCTATCTCAAAACAGTAGGGTATAGATTTGTAAATCTATTTCCCACCAGGTGATGTTCTATCACCATGGATATTGCCTGCTGTGTCTTCTGCCCTTTGCATTAAAGTTCCCAGGCAATCAACCACATAGCCCTCCTTTTGGTAAATTTAAAAGGTTAATTAACAGCTTCTTTTCATTAGTACCTTATTTAATAAAACCACTGGAATCCCTACCATGCAGTCCAGAAAATATTAATCTTCATACATAATCTTGTTTGCATTATTGGCATAGGTTAATCTGTTGCCTTGGTGATGGAGAATATGGGGTTTTTTTTGCCATAAATGTTACTCTCTTCTCCGGAGAAAGAAGGTAAATGCATGATGCAAATAGCCTCTTAATTCCTCTTTTCATCTGAACTTACATCTTTAAAATAGAAATAATTAGAAGTGAAATTGAAAGTATTCTGAAGATATCTGCTTTTCCCAATCTGTCCATAAATAGATTGTGATATTAAGATGCAAAGAACGCCAGTATTAATTCAAATTAACTCTGTCATTTAATATCTACTTCTTTATATGCCATCTCCCAGCTTCAGTAAGAGACCACTACTATGAGGTTTGACTCCAAGCCCCTGCTCATCTTCTTCCATGTACAGCAAATATAGAAAATCTACAAAGCCAGAAGTCACAGGCAGAGTTATTTTTAGCACAGTCACATGAATGGAATTTGGAGAAAAAAATAGCACCGTTATTGAACATCCCTACTGTGAATGCACCATGGGAGAGAACCGTGTAACAGTTCTTTTTCTGACACAGTTTAGAAAATGCAGAAACAAAATTTAATCATGACATGTCCAATCTCGAGAAAGATTTTCTGTAAAAAATCATGAAATTTCCCTACTTTTTGTTTGTTTGTTTGTTTGTTTGTTTGTTTCAGTGATGGTAATAATAAACAAGATAGCATGCTGTAGGGAAAAATATGCACCTATTTTCAAATACAACCGTCAAATTTTCAATTGCCATGATTATTTTAACAAATTTTTTAGACCATAGAAAAGTAAAAACTAGGAACACTAGGCTGTCAGCATCTCAGGAAATAGATAAAAATTACAGTAGACTGATCACTGTAATAAAAGTGATAAGAGGAGACAACCCCACACTCCTTTGCTTTGCACACAGAGGTCAACATATATCAGATTCTAAACATCAAAACTACAAGTGATTGCTATATTTTGTCCTATAATTTTTCTTTATCACTTGAA